>NW_023270825.1:24720592-24728083 GCF_011800145.1 Mirounga leonina
GCGACTGCCTTCGGCTCAGGTCATGATCCTGGAGTCACAGGATTGAGTCCCGCATCAGGCTCCCTGCTCGGCAGGGAGTCTGCTTCTCCCTCTGACCCTCCCCCCTCTCATGTGCTCTCTCTCATTCTCTCTCTCAAATAAATGAATAAAATCTTAAAAAAAAAAAAAAAAAAAAGAAGAGGAATGCGGGTAGAGCCCCCTCTCCCCTTCGCTCCATAACATGGACCATCAGATGTCCTCAGGGGCCACTTGCCTTCCCCCAACTAGGATAGCACTCACTGTCTGGGTTGATGGGCAGCTCCCTGGCTGCATGGTCATGTGACCTAGAAGATCAGAGTCTAGGGTAGTGAGTACCCGGGAATGGCTGGCTGCGCCTCCAGGCCAGTGGAGGATCTGCTTTCCAAGGCCTGTCCCCTTAGGGTCCCTTGAAATCAAACCCACTTGACTTGGCTATGTGATTTCCCCAGTTAAGGGAGGAGTTTGTTCGGGGGCTAATGTGGGTTCTGGGCAGGACTGGCTTCATGGGTGTGGCCCTGTGCAGTCACACCAAGCCCCACGTTAGAAAGGGATGGTTTAATGCTTTGCTGTTGCCATCTTGAAATTCTTTTTTTTTTAAAGATTTTATTTATTTATTTGAGAGAGAGGATGAGATAGAGAGAGAGAGCACGAGCAGGGGGAGGGTCAGAGGGAGAAGTAGACTCCCCGCCGAGCAGGGAGCCCGATGCGGGAATCGATCCCGGGACTCCAGGATCATGACCTGAACCGAAGGCAGTCGCTCAACCAACTGAGCCACCCAGGCGCCTGCCATCTTGAAATTCTTAATAATTTAGAACAAGGGGCCCTACATTTTCATTTTGCTTGGGGCCTGCTAATTATGTCACCTGTCCTGGTTCTCGGGCCTGGGGTGCTTGTCTGTGTCCTTGCCCGTAATGGATATCGGAGGGCCTATCTCTGCACCTGGCAGAAGCTGACAGCAGCATGGCCAGGCCAGAGGGCTGGGGGAGGCAGCTTGTGGCTTTGGCCTTCCAGAGGCCCGGAGCTGGGGTGAGACCTGGAGTACTGAATAAACATGCTGGACAATTGGGTTTGTATCCTCACTCTGCCCCCAGCCAGCTGTGTGCTTTGAAGCAGGTAATGAACATCTCTGAGCCGGTTTCCTCATCTGTAGGATGGTGATGGAGTGACCGCATCATGGGGCAGTACGAGGGTTCAATCAGCTACTGTTTGGAAAGTACCTGGTTCAGAGTTGGTGCTTAGCAGATGTTTGCTGTCAAGTGTGTGGTTGGGGTAGAAAGGTATTTGGGGGCGCCTGGGTGGCTCAGTTGGTTAAGCGACTGCCTTCGGCTCAGGTCATGATCCTGGAGTCCCGGGATCGAGTCCCGCATCGGGCTCCCTGCTCAGCAGGGAGTCTGCTTCTCCCTCTGACCCTCCCCCCTCTCATGTGCTCTCTCTCATTCTCTCTCTCCCAAATAAATAAATAAAATCTTTAAAAAAAAAAAAGAAAGGTATTTGGATCGTGAGTAACATGCAGTCTGTGAGAGAAGAGGCCCTGAGACCCCTTCCTGCCATCCTGGGAACCACCTTCCAAGAAATGGATGGCCAGCTCCCCCTCCAGAGTGGCCACCATCTTTGGCCACTTCTGGCCAAGAGCTTCGCCATTTCCAGAATGAGCAGAGGGAGAACAAATCCCACCTCTGGTCAAGCAGTTGGAATTTCAAGCTGCCAGACCTTGTTCAGGGGCCCTGCGGGACCCCACCCCTTGCTCCCCCTGCCGTTCCACACCCTAGTGTCCCGAGACCTTGTCCGCCCTAACACAAGGCCTTGCTCTGCACAGAGTGGCCGGGCTAGCCCAGCTTTCCCTTCTCTTCGGAGGGCGCCCCCTCCAGCGGACAGAGCTATGGGCTGAGATCACATGCTGCCTCCTTTTCAAGCCCCAGGTGTCCCCACCCCTTTTCTGATCCTTGATTTACCCTGAGCTGGATTAAAACCTTTAAGCAGCCCTGAGAGCTGAGAGGTTGTACCCGCCTCCCCTGCCCGCCACCCATCTACATACAAACTCAAAATAAAAACCTCTCTAAACCTTAAAATCAGTGTGAGGAAGTCCAACAGACTTCTGATTTCTTTCCCAGGATGACTACTTCCTCGCTATTTTTGAAATACTAGGAATCAGCCCTTTAAAAAACCAAACCAAACCAGAGTATTGTTGACGCCCTTTTACTGCCAGTGTCCTAAGCACATGCTTAATCTGTCTGTTGGGCAACCTGGCCTCGCCTGCCCCCTCCCCTGTGCCAGAGAGGACAGAGGACTGGGGCATTGGGTCACTCTGCCCAGAGCCTCCCCCCGCCCCCCCACCGCCCCGGGGAGAGGGAAGCCCTGGGCCAATCAGTCGCTGCTGGGGAGGTGACGTCAGGAAAGCCCAGAAGGTTCCACTTCCGCCCCAGCCACGGGTGCACCCTCTCCTCCCCACTAGAGCAGCCAGGGCCAGCCCGGGCCCCCCGCCAGTCCTCCAGCTGGCCAAGGACGGCTGGGCTGTGTTAGTCCCCAGGCCTCCTGCCCTGCACTCCACACCTGTCGGGCAGGTCTCCTGGCCCCAAGCCACTTGCCCTCCCTGTTGGGGCGGGAGCCAGCAAGTGCCCGGGACTTCTTCTGCGGACTGGCTCTTCCAGAGCCTGCTTGTAAACTCTGGTGCAAAACGAACCCCAGCTGTCTGACAAGAAGGGTGCAGCGGTGGGAGGTAGAGAAGACAGGCAGAAAGCTATGCACCGGCAGGAAGACCAGGCCTCCTTAAGCACAATCAGGGAGCACCCCAGAGAGAGAGAGGCTGATGAGCATCCTAGAAAATTCTAAGTGGGCGGGACCTTTCAGAGTGTTTCATTCTGCAGCGAGAAAACAGGCCTAGAAAGAGAAGGGCAGGTAGTTTCCACAAGGTGACCAGCAGACAAAGGGCGGGTGTCTCAGTCCTCCCTTCTCCCTGAGTGAGGCAGGAGGACAGTCTTCTACCTCCTGTCTGCTCCTCACCTGAGCACTCCCTGACAAAGCCAGGAGGCCCCCTGCATCCCCTGCCTGCTCCCCCGACTGCTTTCTTGCTCAGCTGTCCCCCACCCGGTCAGCATCCGCACCCATCCAGTTTGTACCCCCCTCACCTCACCAAGGGAACAGACATTCATTGAGTGTCTGACCCGCATGAAGCCATCTATTCTTCCTGATAATAAACCAAAGCCAGAGGTTAGATGTATTCTGCAGGAAATTTCGCACTCCGGGGGAGAGAAGGAAAGGAATGAGTGGATTTGGAACACTTTACAAGTGCAGGGCATTTCCCGTACCGGCCTCCGAGCCTTAGAACCCTTGTGAGTAGCTCTATCCCCGAGATAAGCCCTGGAGCCAGGGACTCAGAGCACGAGCTCAAGGTCTCGGGGCGGCCACGCTGGGCGCTGGAGCCTGTCCCCGCACCCGTACCCTTTATTCCGGCAGCGCTGCAACCTCACGGCCCCACTTCAAGGCCACGGCCTGCAGTGAGCAGGCTGCACGCGCCCGCGACCAAGCTACTACTATCCCACCTTTTCACAGAGGGAGAAACTGAGGCACAGGGACTCCCAACTAGGAAGATGTGGACCTGGAATTTGACCCCAGGGTGGCAGAAGCCGAGCCCCGGCCCACACTTCCAGCCCCTCGTCCCCTGGCCTGCGGTCGTGGGCAGTGGTTTTCAAGCCAGCTGCTCAGTCTCCCCGGGGAGGGCAGGGACTGTGGGTCCTCATTCTGAAGCTGGTGTTGACAGATGGCCACTGTGGTGAAAGGCTTGGCAAGGCGGAATTGCAGATACGGGCTAAGCGTGCAGCTTGACATGTGTGTCTTTTGCTCTCTTGCCCTTTTTTGGAGTTCTAGCTTTGTCCCCATTGCTTTGGGGGATCGATTAGGTTGTATGTGTCCTTCCTCCCTCAAGGGCTCCCCCCAAAAAGGCCATAAAGTACAGAGATGGGGTGTTTGGAAAGAATTCATTCGGGCTTTGGGATTAGACAGAAGGGGGTTCGAAGTTCTTCTGTATTAGTGAGACTTGGAGAAGTCACTCAGAGCCTCAAATTTTTGTTCTGTGACGCAGAAAGAATTGTGCTTCCTTCAAAGCATGATAAAGGGACTCAAATGAGATAGCAAATGATTGTGAACTAACTATGAAGTCCTCTCTAATTGTTGATCCTGATGCGTGGATGTTATTATCATCCTAAAGGAAGAAGTCAAGGTGGGGGTTAGGGAAGGCCGTTGGGGGAGTGACAAGCTGAAGGCTGAGAGGCTGTTGATAAAGTGGATTGTGTCTCAGAGCCCTGAGACACCGGGGGACAGGAGGGAGGCTACCGATGGACCGGGTCTTTGCCTTAACTTACCTGGGAGCTGTCCTCCGGGCCCCGGGGTGGGGGTAGCAAGAAACTCACTTTGCCTGGGTTGCCGAGGGAGGGGGCAGCAGGTGCCCACACTGTCCCGGCTGCAAGGCACCAATGGACCCTACCAGAGTGCAGGGCCCCAGGGCCTATTGCCAGACAGGAGCAGTGACATTCCCTCCCCAACCGATTCCGCCCCAGGAGTCCCCCCAGAGAGGGGCTCTCTGACCTGTCTGGAAAGCTGAGTGGCTGCACCTGTCAGGGGTTTTTGTTTCCAATGAGCCTGGTAGCTGTGGGGCCATCGGAGGGTATAAGGAAAGTGCCTAAATGGAGCCAGGGGTCCATGGCTAGAGGACGAGGGCGCGCTGCTACAGGCTGATGCGCTCTCCCTAGATTATGTAACCATTTCTCTCAGCCCCCTGCAGAGGACACACAAATGATAACTTGGAGGCGATACCAATCTGGTTGAAGCAGGTCATCAAAACCCGCAACAGCCCCTGCCAAACAGGAACAACCTGCCCCCCTCGGCTGAGCAGATGCTTGGGTTGTTTGGGAGGAATGAGAGATGTAATCACGTTCTCAGAGTCAGGAAGCATGGCCTCTCCTTCCTTTACTGGGTCTTCTAGTCTGTTATCATTTATTCGGCTTTTGGAATGTGGTCATAAATAAGCCAATGTCCTTGTTGTTGATAGGCTCAGCCTAAGAGGGAAGAGTTCCAGAAACACACAAGGTTGTGGAGGGGCCACTGTTTTAGGTTGGGCACTTTAGCTTGGGTTTTGACAAGTGAGTAGGAGTTCAATGAGCACCAAGGGGGAAATTCCAGGTCTTACTTGTCCAACACTTAAGATAAGAAGCCACCCTTGTGCAGAATACCTGAGTGCTGGGAGGTGCTCTAAGCTGGCAGGAAAGCATGACTCAGGAATGAAGCTATTCTGGGTTTGATGGTGAATCTGTCTGATACTGTAATTTTGGCCTCTGCCCCACTGGTTGGGCCTCTAGCTCTTCCCTAGACTCAGCTGGAAGAATATTTGGCCTGAACCCAGTTTTTCTCTCTGAGGATGCCATCCAATGCCTCCATAGGTGGAGCACAGAGGTCAAGGGAGGACATTTCCGTGGTGCTGCAGAAAGTGAGTACAGCCGGGAGGCCTTCCACCCCACCCTGACCACACCGGCCCGACACCTTCATCCCTCTTAACCTGCTCTTGCCTGGTCCTGAAACAGTTCAGCCGAAGCCCAACCTGCCATTTGAGTTCTTTCGCTTGGCTCAGTGGTTCGGAACCCAGACTCCTACACAGCTATCTTCCCTCATTCCCTAAGTCCTGAGCTTGCACAAACAGCCTGATTGATTCTGCAGCCCCCTTAGGGACTCTCAGGTAAGTCCTCATGAAGTGCAAAAGTCACAGTCCCAGACCAGCTGGGTGCCCACAGACTGTCACCCACTTGAACATGGCAGAGGCTGGGTTCATCCTTTCCAGGACCAGATGAACCTGCTGCAGGGCAGAGCCCGTGGACCAGGTAAACCTGGTCTCTTTGTGACCCCAGCTCCTCATTACTTAAACAGCAGGGAATGCAAAGCCGTGCATGGATTTGGTCTCAGCTGATTTTTTTCAGTGAATTAAAGGCATATCCAGTTATCATGTTTTACCTCTTTTATCTCTCTCTCTCTATATGCATATGTATATATAATTTATTATTATTATTTTTTAAGTAGGCTCTATGCCCAACATGGAGCTTGAACTCATGAGCCCAAGATCAAGAGCCACATGCTCTACCACTGAGCCAGCCAGGTGCCCCTTGTCTTACCTCTTTTTCAAGTTAGAGTTGCCCCATGTGGCAAGTAAGAGTGGGGCTTCATTACCTACTTCACCAAAGGGAAAGGCAAGACACTGATCACTGAAGAGTGATTTGCTCACAGTTCCTTTATTTAACAGATACCTATGGACTACCTAATACCTGCCAATTTCTAGTCCAAGCACAGGGGATTCGGGAGGAAGCAGAACAAAGATCCTGTCCTCAGGAAGCTTACATTCTGGTGGGGCAGACCGACAACAAATAAATATGTCAAAATACGTCAGGTGGTGGTAAGTGCTAAGAAGCTGGGTAGAGTAGGCAGGGGAGAGTGTTGTCATTTTATACAGAGGGTTCTAGAAGGCCCTGCAGGCGAGGTGACCTCAAAGAAGAGACTCGATATAGACCTGAGGCAGGAGCGTTCCAGGCCACTAAACAATGTCATCATAATCACACTGTTCCGTTCTCACCGCTTTAACCTGTCTGACTCCGACTCCCTGCAGCTAGGCAGTGACTCTTTGAAAGAAGGAATGACATTTACTCATGTTGGGGCTTCTGTTCTGAATACGGTCCATACGCTGTTTGCATGTTTCTGTCTCCCCCTCTAGAAGGTCCTTTGTAATACAGCATGCCCGTCCAGGAGCATTGCTTGGGACGGAGGAGAGCGTTTAGGGACCGAGCGCCTCGCAGACAGAACGCACGAGCGGAGGCCTGTAGCCGGGTGGGCGGCAGAGGCTGAGGCAGCACACATCCCAGGAAGGAGGCAGGAGTGAGCTCTGATTTCAGGCCCTGCAGTTGATTTGGTGGCTTTGTGTTGGTCTTCTACAGAAAAATAATTGCAAACATCTGTATCGTGTCAGCTGCTGTCCTAAGCACTTTGCATACATTAATGCATTTAATCTTCCTAAAAGCCCAAGTGACAGGTGCTATTATCATACCCATTTTCCAGGCCAAGGTTCTGAAGCAAGGAGACGTGGAGTGATTTAGCTACGGTCAACATGGCTAATACTTGGCAGGGCCAGGATATAAACGCAAGAGCCCCTGTTCGTATCCTTACCCCAGTGATTTATACCCCCTACCCTTACCCCTTAGACTGGTCCCCTTGATATATTTTTATTTATTTATTTATTTATTTATTTTTATTTGAGACAGAGAGAATGAGAGAGAGAGAGCACATGAGAGGGGGGAGGGTCAGAGGCAGAAGCAGGCTCCCTGCCGAGCAGGGAGCCCGATGCGGGACTCGATCCAGGGACTCCAGGATCATGACCTGAGCCAAAGGCAGTCGCTTAACCAACTGAGCCACCCAGGCGCCCTAGATTTTTTTTTTTTTTTT
>NW_023270825.1:24728183-24810535 GCF_011800145.1 Mirounga leonina
GGGAGCCCGATGCGGGACTTGATCCAGGGACTCCAGGATCATGACCTGAGCCGAAGGCAGACGCTTAACCATCTGAGCCACCCAGGCGCCCAAGGTCCCCTTGATCTTTCACTGGGGTCTTTGTGCCCTCAGAGTCTCTGGGATAAGCCAAAGGGTTTTTGAGATTCAACTTCCAGAAAGGTCAACAGTAAGCAAAGATTTCAGGAAAAAAACACAAATTTTAATTATAAGTCATTTAAGATATTTTTATGCAGCCATATGTCACTGTGAATAACACAAAAAGCCAGGTGAATTTTTAAGATAAAAAAGGAGGTTTCCAAGAAATGCCACCCTGTTGGTGGGTTGCAGAGTTTCTGTCCCCAGGCCCCCAGCCCAGGGTGAACTGTCACAGTTTGTGATTTGCCCCTCATCCCAGCACAAGTGTGTGTGTGTGTCCGTGTGTGCACCTACACACACACACGGACACACAGAGTCCCCAGTCACTGTGACCGTCTGGACAGATGTGAGTCATGGACCACGTCAGGCTGGGGGATGCAGCAGGAAGTGTCGCTTTCTGATTATTCTTCTTCAGGCCTGGGCAAGGGGTGGGGGGGTGCGGGGCAGGGAAGGGGTGGGGCCTTGGCTCTCCACCAGAACCTGCACAGGGCTCGGAGAGTGTCTGGGTTGTGCCTGTGGGACAATGTCACACCAGGCTCATCCTACTTACCACCCCCAACACAGCAAGGCTGGAGGCAGAAGAAGGCACTTCTCATCCTCCGCACCGGAAAATACCCCCACCCAGGCCCAGTGTCCAATCTGCAGAGCACATCCTTAGATGTTCCCTCCTGCGGGGTGAGAGGCCTGTTCTGGGGCCTATGTTTTCTGTAGGTCTGTGGAGGTCAAGCCCAGGAACTGGTGTCCTCACGGCCACGTGCCACAGAATGGGTGTCCCCGGGGGAGGCAAGGCCCACGGGAGTTTTAAAGACAGAGCAAGATGAATGTAAGCGGACACTTCCACCCACTATTGACAAGACGCTGACATGCCTTGCAGAGGACAGACCTGGTAATTAATGTACCAGCGTCTTCATGGACAAAGCAAAAAAGCAAATACACAGCTAAGGGAGGCACACAGGGAGACAGCGTTGGTGGAAGGAAAGGGGCAAGGATATGTGGGGTGTGTCTGGGGGCTAGGAAGGGCTCAGGCAGGGTGAGCAGAGAGGGAGCCTGAGAACAGAACTGTCTGTGCATCTGGGAGGAAGTGTATGTGTGAGAGAGAGAGAACGTGAGAGCATGTGTCTGCGAGCGAGTGGGGGGCGGGCGAGGGGACAGAAGGAGGGAGGGAGAAACAGGGCTGCCTGCGGCGGGCCTCTCTCATCCCTCCTCCAGCCACGAGGGCTTCTGGAAAGCCCTGCAGTTTGGAGTGAGGGACATGCAGGAGAGGTGAGATTTCATTACCTTTCCCTTTGTGCGATATTTTCGCGTTAGGAATGTAAGACGGGAACTATAAATAATCCAGTCACAGCTGCGACGTCCTGGAGATTTATGGTGCATGCCAATGCCAGCCAGCTCCGGGCTGGGGGGGCGGGGGGCTTCGCTTTACGGAGCCAAGATGAAAGGCCAACTCTCCTGCACTTGGTCCGCCCCAGGCCCGGCTGGGTACCCCATCCTCCCAGTCCCTCCCTCCCGACCCACAGAGCCCAGGGGAGAGAGAGAGGCTCACAGTGCTCAGAGGCCCCCTTGCCCTGGGCAGCCTGGAGCTGAGTCCTGAAGAGGCAGCTAGGGAAGATCGGGAAGACCAGTGAGACAGGGGGCGGGGTGGGCAGAGGTGCAGGCCTGCCCCGGGGGCCCGCCTTTACTCAGCTGCCTCAGACAAGGGGGGCCGACAGGTGGCCCAGACAGTCTGATGAGGTCCCCGAAGCCTGGGCCAGCGGTCCTCCATTCCTGTTCTCCTTTCTGGGCAGGGGTCTGGTTCTGTGCCACGTCAGCAAACACCGCCAGGCTGTGCTCCGTGCAAGACTCTGGCGGGGGCTGACGGTCGCCCCCCACCTCCCAGGAGAGGGTGCACACCCTGTTGGCCTGGGAAGGGGTCATGTTCTCCAAGAACATGGGGACTGCTGGTCCGGACAGTGACACCCCAGGGAAGAGATCGTGTATTCGGGGCAGTGAGAGGGCAGGAAGGAGGCGTCCTGTCTCCCCAGGTCACCTCCCAGGAGCTGTCTCCAACCCCATTGTGAGGGCAGATGGAAGAGGTACAGGAAGACATTTGGGAGCCCGGCCACAGGCTTGTCCTCAGAACCCATGGGACTGGGGGAAGAGGAGGGTCAGGGGTCTGGGGGGAGGGGAGGAGCTCGTTCAAGGCCGCCCTGCGACTTGCCCCCGTGCTTCCCTGCCGTCGCTCACAAGAGCGCCTCTCTGGCTGTGTCCCCCGCAAGCCCTAGTCTTCCTGGGGACAGGAAATAGGGACACGCTGCCCTCCCTGCAGCCAGGTGATTGCAGGAGCGCTGGCCCCGGGCTTGGAGCGTCAGCTCTGCAGAACAGGGGGGTCCTGGTGCCGACGGGTACACCTGCCCCACAGACTGGAGCCCTGGGAGGGAGTGTGTGTGTGTGTGGGGGGAGTGGAGCCAGCTTGGTTCCCTCCTGTTAGCCCTCAGACTGTCCCTGGGGCTGAGGGTCTCTCTGCCACCCGGCCCTGGCTCCTCCTGCCTTCCCTGGAAACCCTGGGGCTGGTGTGGCCCAGTTACCGAAGGCACCAGCCGTCACCTCCATGGATTTCGCTTTGCCTTTCTTCTAATTTTCTGAGCAAATATTGAACATCCAGAGAGACATCCGAAACCTAGGAATGGGGGTGGGGGCAGCTCAGCCCCAGGGCTCTGGCAGAGGGAGGCTGCTGAGGGGGTGGGGGTGTTAGCCCAGTGGGCAGGGAGGGGCCCTTCCCTCAGAGGATTCCTTCAGGGAGGAGCCTCTGTTGTATGACTAGGGACTTCCAAAGCGGCCACACGTGGGTTGTGGCGGGGTCTTTTCTTGGGGCCAGGGTGGTCTCTTCCCCCTCAGCCTCCAAAAGCAAACCATGTCTGGGAGTGGGGCAAACAGAGTAGAGTTAAATCCCCTGGGGTGTCCCGGAGGCAGCTCAGCTGAAAACACAAGTGACCTCAAAGCAAGCTTGCCTGATGTCGTGAATGGCGGGGCCGTGACATTCAGAAGGGGACCCTGGAGGTTCCGAGGATGGATCCTCTCCGGATGCACCCGTGCCGCACCCGTTAGGGGTCACTACTATATTTATTATCACACTGTCCTGCCTGGTTGTCTGACTGCAAACAGCAGAAATGGACTCTGACATTCTTCCCCCACTCCATGAGAGAGAGCATGTGAGCAGGGGTGGGGGGGAGGGGGGAGGGAGAGAGGGAGAGAGAGAGAGAAAATCTTAAGCAGACTCCCCGCTGAGTGCAGAGCCCCACGCAGGGCTCGTTCTCAGGACCCTGAGATCATGACCGGAGCAGAAATGAAGAGTCGGATGCTTAACCCACTGAGCCACCCAGGCACCCCTGGACTCTGACATTTGTAAGCAGAGATTTGGGGCTGCTCACAGCATAAGCAGGAAGGCTGGAATCTCAGCTGGGAAGATGGACAGGATCCAAGGGATGCCAGGCAGTCAGCGTCATTGCCAAAGTCACACCATAGGGCAGTCTGCCTAGGATGCCTTTGCTGTTACCAGCCCTCTACCATCAGTGGTGTGATGATGGGCAATTTGATGTGTCAACTTGACTGGACCACGGGATGCCAATATTTTGTCAAACATTATTCTGCAGATGTTTCTGTGAGGGTGTCTTTGGAGAAGATTAACATTTGAATCCTTAGGCCGAGTAAAGCAGATTGCCCTCCTAAATGCGGGTGGGCTTGAACAGAACCGAAAGGTGGAGGAAGGGAGAATTTTCTGTCTGCCTGACTGTTGAGCAGGGAAATCGGTCTTCTCCTGCCCTTGGACTGGAACATACTCCATTGACTTTCGTGGTCCTCCAGGTCTTTGGATTCAGAATGAAACTTCCACTCTTGGCCCATAAATACTCCTCAGGAAGGGAAAACCCCACCCCATCCCCCTAAAGAGGAAAGGAACATTCTGGATGGCCTTCCTAGGGTGTTCCTCCAGACCTCCATCCTTCTATCTTGCCCCCCCTACTCTGAATTCCAGGAGGCTGACCTGTGTGGGCTGCGTCAGCCAAACTCCCATGCCTCTGGCTTCCAGGAGGAGACTGGGAAGGTGGGTGGAGAGAGATGGGGGTATTTCCCCCCTTGTTTCTTTCCTTTGCAGCTCTGGCTCTCTTCAGATTCTAGTCACCTCCCTCCCTGTCCCACCAGGGTCTTCACTATTCCTTTTGGTTTCTCTTAGCACTGCCCGCCCTTGGCAAATAGTCCCTTTCTGAAAGACTCCTCAAATGCCCTGTTTGAGGGTAATGCCTCTTTTCTGCTGGTACCTCACATGGTACAAGAAGTTTGGAGACTGGGAGGCAACAGAGTCCCAGCAGATGCCTACAACGTGGTGGTGCAGATGCCCAGGGGAGGTGGTGGCAAGAGCCTGGACTTTGGACACAGACCTACTAGGGTCTGAATTTTCAGCCCTACTCTTAGTACCTGTATGAACTCAGTCAAGTTCCTTAACCATGCTGACCCTTCTTTGTTCTTCATCTGGGAAATAAAAGTTAATATTTATCTCATAGATTTCTTGTGAGAATTGAATGAGATGAATTTTTAAGCACTTAAGCACTCAGGAGACCAGTGATGGCAAAAAAGGTCCCCCTTACGTGCCTGCTCCAACTGATCCGGTGAGGGCTCCTCGCAGCACGGTGTGAGGAATTCTGACATCTCATCCTGGCCGGGGGGTGATGAGTGCACTCAAGATTGATTAGTGATGTCTGTCATGGTGCGGACTGGAAAGTGGCTGTAGGATGCACTTGCCTTCTCCGTCGTGAACACTCACTAAATGATGGCTATCAGGTTTTATATTCCTTTGCTCCTTGGAAAGGGACGTTGGATTCTGCTGGGGTCACAAAGGCCAGGATCCTGTTTAACCGCCAGCACGGCCCAGGTCCTGAGTCATTGAGCCACCTCTCCTGGCACAGCCCAGATTTCTCAGCAGGGCAGATGCTCTGGTCAGCCTTTTCCTTTAATGAGCAAACTGCTCAGCCCTGTCTAGGTTGTTGAAGATCTTCTCTCTCTGCGGACCTTCTCTTGCACGTTTCATCCCCAAATGCCCTAATTCTCCCTGCCAACAGATCACACACACACCCCTGTATCCACCACCCTCTCCTCATAGAAATTTATAGGGAATTATATACATTTAACTTGAATTTCTCCATCCTATGTCACCCCACTTTCCAAATCTCCCCCTCCCCCGTTACCTCCCGCCCCAACCCAGGGGGCATGGCATCACCCCAGCAACACACATCAGAGTTGGTTGAAGACAGAAGAGGTAGAAGAGAATCATGGCCACAGGTATCCTACGATGTGAGCTGGAGCTGGAGACTTAGTGGTCACCAGGTGGTTCTTAGACTAGCAAAACAGGTAGAGGGAGCAAGAATCTTTTCCAGAAATAATCTCCTTTCTAGTTTCACTGGCACATAGGAACAACTTTGCTTTATTTGTTCAAAAAAGATTTGTTCAGCACCTACTATGTGCCAGACATGTTCTTTGCCCCGATGGGGAAGCAGACAAGCGTAACCCTGTGGGTGCTGGGCCGTGCAGTAAGTGCTCGTATGGACGGGAGCACAGGAGGGACGTCTACTTGCAAAGACACGGTGGGACAATCAGGGAAGGCTTTCCTGAGGAGGTGGCTTCCAAGCTGAGTCTGGAAGGATAAGGAAGCCGTTGCACGTGGTTGTGGGAACAGCATAAGCAAAGATCCAAAGGTTCGAGTTGGAAGAACTGCTGGTTGCTGGCAGGCCACTGTGGCTGGATCTCAGAGTTGGACGCCGGAAGTGCTGGACAGGAGGTCAGGGGGAGGCTGGGGGTCCTCTGGGGCCTTGAAAAGGTCTTTCTGAGGAGTCCAGATTTTCCCAAAGCAGCCCCCATTCCAATCACCCCTTCCTCACCCCCCACCCCCACCCCATCACCCCCCACCCTCCCACCCCTGCATCTGTCCATCTGTCCTCTGCCTACCGTGACTCATGAGGCCCTGAAAGGAAACCTCCTGGGACCTGCAGGGCTTCTCAGGCCTCAGGGGGCAGATGCCCCCCCATCCCTCCCCCACCGCCCCAGGCCCTGTGAGTCACTAGGAGTGCAGTGGGAGCTGCTTAACAGCAGGGCTGGGGGGGTGGGCAGCTGGGCCGCAGTGGCTGCAGGAGGAGGAACTGCAAAGTAGGGATGGGGGGAGCCCCCAACCTGATGAGTGAAGGCTTTAATGCAGTCCTGTTAATAACTGGCTGACCCGACCGTTAGGTGCAATTTAGGGTAAAGCAGGCGTTGGAGCATTTTCTTTCTCCAATGACTAAGTAGGTTTGCAATGACCTCCTCCTCTCATAAAACCCCTCACACCTTTTTCCCAGCCACTTCCCCTGCTCAGACGTGCTTCTCTTTGGGAAATGGGAAATGGTATGTATGTGTAGCTGCGTAGAATGTGTGTAGCTGTATGTGTGTGTGGAGGAAAGTGTCTTATATATGTGTAAGGAAGTGCATAAATGGGAGTGTGCGTACTTGCCTGTGCATGAAAATGTCTCTGCGGGTGCAGCCTATGTGCATGAGCCTTATCCGTTTCTGTGCATGGGGGGGGGCATGATGCATGCGTGTGCACGCGTGTCCAGGACAGGCTGTGGGTGTTCGTGAGTGTGGGGGACCTGAGGTGTGTGTGTGGTGGGTTTGCAGTGAGTGTGCACGGGAGTCTATGCACCTGGCCCCCATGACTGTCTGCAGGGGAGACACGGCTAGGCTGGGATATTTCTATTAACCAAAGCAGTAAAATGTCCAACTGGTCTCCCTGCTTCCCCTCTTGCTTCTCTGTAATCCATCCTCCACCCAGCAGCCAGAGCAAACTTTTAAAAATGTCAATCAGACCATATCATTTCTAGGCTGAAAACCCTCCAGTGGCTTCCCACTGCATCTGGAATAAGTCCAAACTTCTGACGATGGCCTGCCTCCACTCCAGTCTCTGGAAGTTTGTGGCCTCATCCCCTCCCGCTCGTCTAGCACGTTCTGCCTCAGCCACATAGGCAAGAGCCTTTACACTTGACCTTCCCTCTCCTGGACCCCTTTGCTGCAGGATGCTGTCCTGGCTCCAGGTTTCAGCCACAAATGGTGACATTATCTGTGGGGCCTTCTCTGACTTCCCAATTTAAATCGGTTGGAAAAGTTGGAAAAACAGACGACTCTTGGTCTTGGTGTCATGGAATTTGAGCCCCACATTGGGTGGAGGGGTTACTAGAATAAATAAACTTAAAAAAAAAATCGGCGTCTCCAGTCTCTCTTTGGTCCATCACTCTGACTTCTTTTCTCCCGAGCACTAGTCAGTTGGGTCTGAAGCAGAGCCTGAGAGTTAGGTCTGCATAGGGGTTAGTGGGAGCAGCCCCTGTGAAGGACTAGGTGGGGGACATCAGACCCGAGAAGATCTGACAAGGTCTCTGCCAGCCCCCTGGGGCACCCAGAGCAACGACTGCCCACTGGAGGAGTCCTGAATTGGGCCAAAAAGACTAAACCCTGTACCACATCTGGCTCGGTCAAGGGCTGGAACCATCAGCTCAAAAGCTGGGGTTCAAGAGCATGAGACGGCAAGCCACAGATCAGGAGAAAATATTTGCAAACGACAGATCTGAGAAAGAATTGTTATCCAAAATATACAAAGAAATCTTAAAACTCAACAATGAGAAAACAGCCCGATTTTAAAAATGGGCCAAACACCTGAACAGACACCTCACCAAAGAAGAGATACAGGTGGCCAATAGGCATATGAAAAGATGCTCCACATCCTATGTCATGAGGGAATTGCAAAATAAAACAACAGTGAGATGCTAGTACACACAGTTAGAAAGGCCACATTCTGGAACACCCCTGATACCAAATGCTGGTGAGGAAGTGGAGCAACAAGACCTCTCACTCGGGGCACCTGCCTGGCTCACTCCGGAGAGCATGTGACTCTTGATCTTGGGGTCATGAGTTCAAGCCCCACATTGGGTGTAGAGCTTACATTAAAAAAAGTTAAGGGGCGCCTGGGTGGCTCAGTCATTAGGCGTCTGTCTGCCTTTGGCTTTGGTCGTGATCCTGGGGTCCTGGGATCGAGCCCCACATCAGGCTCCCTGCTCAGTAGGGAGCCTGCTTCTCCCTCTCCCACTCCCCCTGCTTGTGCTCCTGCTCTCACTGTTTCTCTCTCTATCAGATAAATAAAATAAAAATCTTTAAAAATAAAAAGTTAAAAGAAAAAAGAACTCTTGCTCATTAGTCATGGGAACACAACATAGTACGGCTACTTTGGAAGACAGTTTGGTGGTTTCTTACAAAGGTAGACATACTCTCTTATACAATCCAACCATCACACTCCTTGGTATTACCCAAAGGAGCTGAAACTTAGGTCCACACAAAAACCTGTACACAGATGTTTATAGCAGCTTTATTCATAATTGCCCAAACTTAAAAGCAACCAAGATGTCCTTCTGTAGGTGAAAGGATAAACAAACTGTGGTCCATCCAGACAATGGAATATTTTTTTTTAAAGGTTTTATTTAGGGACGCCTGGTGGCTCAGATGGTTGAGGGTCTGCCTTCCACTCAAGTCATGATCCCAGGGTCCTGGGATCGAGCCCCACATCGGGTTCCCCGCTCAGTGGGGAGTCTGCTTCTCCCTCTTCCTCTGCCCCTCCACCTGCTCGTGCTCTCTCTGTCTCTATCTCTCTCAAATGAATAAATAAAATATTTAAAAAGTATATTTTATTTATTATTTGACAGAGAGAGAGAGCACGAGCAGGGGGAGCAGCAGGCAGAGGGAGAAGGAGAAGCAGGCTCTCCACTGAGTAGGGAGCCTCACGTGGGGCTCCATCCCAGGACCCTGAGATCATGACCTGAGCCGAAGGCAGACTTTTAACCAACTGAGCCATCCAGGCGCCCCCAGACAATAGAATATTATTCAGCACTAAAAAGCAATGAGCTATCAAACCATGAAAAGACATTGGGAAAACTTAAATGCACATTTAGTAAGTGAAAGAAGCCAATCGGAAAAGACTAAATACATTCTAACTATATGGCATTCTGGAAAAGGCAAAACTATGGAGACAGTAGAAAGATCGGTGGTTGCGGGGGGTTAGGTGGGAGGGAGGGATGCATAGGTGAAGCACTGAGGATTCCTGGGGCAGCGAAACTATGATGTATGATGCCATATTGGTTGATATGTACTGTTACATATTTATCAAAATCCATAGAATGTGCAACACCAAGTGTGAACCCTAATGTAAACTATATACTTGGGTGATAATGATGTGTCAACATAGGTTCATCGACTGTAACAAATATACTGCTCTGGTGGGGATGTTGATGGCAGGGGAGGCTGGGAGTGGGGGCAGGGGTATGTGAGAATTGTGTACTTTCTGCTCAATTTTGCTGTGAACTGAAAAATGCTCTAAAAAACGAAGTCTATTTAAAAAGAAAGGAAAGAAGGAAGGAAGGAAGGGAGGGAGGGAAGGAGGGAAAAGAACAGATAAAAAAGCAGAGAACAGAACAGAAATCCTCAGACCTTCTCTCCTGCCATCTGCATCCTTTCCTTCTGCTGTCCAAGCGTTTTCTGACCTCCTCACAGGGGATGTGTTTGCTAGGCCTGTCAGTCTGCCTGTCCTGTTCTTTCATGGTTTGCCTGGATCCTTTGTTTGTGATTTTCCAGCTCAGGGGCTGGGCTGGCTGGGAGCTTCTTCATCTCTGCATGTCCTCTGTCATCCTTCCAGGCACCCCCAACAGCTTCCTCCCAGCCCATCAACTTCTCACCCACAAATGACAGCCATCAGCTGCTCTGTAGGCCCCTTCCTGGTATAAATGTGCACCCTGACAGACACCCAGCCCGAGAAGCAGAAAATTCAAGAGTGGAGAGAAGAAAATCCTGGATAACTCATGAGCACCACCTCCAGCCAAACTTAAGCTCACCTCCTTTGGTGTCTGACGGAAGCTAGAGGATGACATCTTCCCTCTGTCCTCCAGGGACAGGCTTGGGGGTATCCCACAGACTGTGCACCCACTTCCATTTCCCAGGCCTTGATGAAGACGTCTAGAGGCACCAAACTCCAAAACGAGTAGGTCACCCCCGCCACCAGGAGCCGTACAAAATAATATCAACACTAGGCCACAAAGTAAGTGTGAGGAAGCGCTCCAACATTTTGAGTTTTCCCATGATGATTACTTTGTAGTTTCGCATATTCTGAAATATCAAATATGAAATTCTTCAATGTTTTTCTCCTTGTTTGCTGGTTCCCTGAGTGTGGGTTTGGGGGCATGTTGCTCCCACCCGTAATCAGCCCAGCTGACCTTCCTGTCCCCCAGCAGGCCTGCCTTGTGCTGAGGCTGTGGAGGGCTGTTCTCAGGCTGACCTTGAGGACCTCAGGCAGGGCTCCTTCTGTGACAACTGGCCTGGTGTGCAATGTTGGGGTGGGTCACATAATCAGGTTCTTGCCTCTGCACACCAGCTCGGGCCTGACGGGGGTTGGGGTGAGGGGGGTGGGGGTGTGAGACAAATAGGGAGCGGAGGGGTCAGGGTCCTGAATAGGTATTGGGAGGGACCTTTCCCCTTGGTTAGGATAGACCAGCTTAGAAAATCAAATTTGAATCAGATCAACAGATAACTGCTGAAACCCATATCGTAGGGAAAAATTTAGTTGCTCTGGAGAGGGAGGCCAGGATGGGGGAGGCCAAGGTGGAGTCTTACCAGGCCTGGGGGATGTGGCCTTAGGCTCTTCTGGGGGTGGCCCAGAGGGTGGAGCTGAATGGCCAAGAGTCCACTGTGGTACTGCCCATCAGCTCAGGTCCTCTCCCTCCTGTAAGTGCTGGGGGGATGAGTCCCGCATTACAAATGGGCAAACGGAGGCCAAGGTCACAGGCCTGACGACGGAAGAGCCGGTCTCTTGAACTGGGTCAGCAGTGAGATTCTGCCTCACAACGAGCCTCAGGGTCCAGAGCCTGGGGCTCTTCACCTGTGAATGTGATCGTTACTGGGCTCCTTCTGAGGCTGGAGGGAAAGGTGAGCAGCCTACAGACATTTATGTCATAACCGCCTAGTGAGCCCCACTATGTGCTGGGCACCCAGGTAAATGCTTCAAATATAGGGTCTCATCCACACCAGCATCCCTGCAGTGTGGGCATGATGCGCCCCATTTTGCAGATGAGCTCAGAGAGGGAAGGTGACTTGCCCAACGTGACACAAAAAGCATGGATGGGTCTTCCAGCCCCTGGGAAGGGCAGCTCCACGAGTGCAGAGCCTGTCTGGCTTCCGGAAGCTGACCCCAGGTCACAGCACCCTGTGCAGTGACCAGTGGATGGTGGGCAAGCAATCAGTAGCTGGTAAAAGAATGAATAAATCAAGGAGGCTTAACTCCCCGTGGCCCCAAATCTGTGTTCTTGCCTGGGTTCCACCTGGTCTGGGGACCTGGGAGCTGAAAGCAAAAGCCTGGGGTCTTCCTGGCGGGTGCCACCAGGGCAGGGCTGGTGAGAGCAGGTGGGTGAGGGGTGCCCTGGCCAAGGTCCCTGGGCTTCATCCTCGCAGAGAACCTGTGCGTTTGCCCTGGCCCTTTGAGCCACTCCTGGTGGCCACGTGCAGTCCCAGAGGACTGTGGAAGGGGTTCACTGCAGAATAAACATCCAGTGATTCAGAAGATCCTGCCCTGCTGGCCTCCGACTCCCCCAAACCTGGCCATAGCCATGGCAACCGGCCTGGCCAAACCAGAGCTTGCAGAGGGCATCCCAGTGAACCCCCTCCTGGCCCAGCAGAACCCTCGGTCACTCTCAGCTCGCCTGTCCACGTGGCCTGGATGCCCACAATACCGATGCCCAGGCTGAGAGACTCGGCCTAGGGAGGATGGGCAGAAGTGCAGGCCTTAGGGGTCAGATGGCCTAGGTGGAATCTTTGGGTCAGCTGTGTGAACTTGATCAGTCCAGTAAAGCTTTCAAGCCTCAGTTTGCTGCCCTGCAAAATGGACGTCATAAGGCGTATTACTGGCAGGGTGGGTGAGGAATCGCACTGGAATGCCTAGCAGGATACTGGGCACAGAGCATGCGGCCGTGCTCCTGTTACTGAAGGGCCCCGGGGCACGGCAGGGGGAGGGCACTCAGAGTCACAGACACACAGAGCAGTGATTCATCTGGAAAAAAAAGGAAGCCCACAGCCACTCACACTGTACCAAGCCTGGAGGTTGCCCTGGGAGATTCCCATCAAACAGCCCATTCATTCCACCTTGAATTCAAACCTCTCCAGGCCCCCCTGGGCTCTGGGACTCCCAGACTAGAAACCAAGACAGACAGAAGGAAGCTGATGGAGAAGGGGGAGCGCTGTGTGCGCAGAAAGCAGGTCTGACTGGGTCTGAGGGGGTGAGGTGGGGCTGGACCTAGCAGCCTGTGCGCATGGGGCTGCCTACTGTCAACTCCAATTGAGCAAAAAGGCCCCTAGGGCCAGTGACAGCAGAGAACCTCAGTATTAATGGCCACCATTTATTGAGGGTCAGCCAGGGGCCAGAGTGATAAAAGCAAATAAGGCCACATCCCCCCCACCCACTGCTCAGAGCGCTTGGGTGACTTCTCCCTGCTGTCCTGCTCGGGACCCAATCCCTCAAAATGGCCTACAAACCCCAACCGATCTCTCGGCTCCTCCGCCCCCAGCACTCAGGCTTTCCTTGGTTTGGGTTTTCAAATGAGTTGTGCTTTTTCAGCCTCCGGGCTTTACACACTCAGCTTCTCTACTTGGATGCTCCTTGACTGTCTTTCCCCAATTTACTTACCGGATACGATCAGTTGTATGAGCCCCATTTTCAAAAGCCAACGTTTGACTCTGAAATAATTTCAGACTACCTAAAAGTTGCAGAAGAAGAGCACAAATCTTCCCATATGCCCTGCACTCAGTTTCCCCAAACGTTGGCGTTCTACCGTGTTTACTTTCATACAGGTGTGCTGGATACGGGGGCCACCCATGCAACCTTGCTCCTGACTCCTGTTCAGTGACCTCACATGAGTCACCGGAAATTGGCCATGGAGGCAGACTATATACACCATGGAAACTGGTAGCCAGGCTTTTTTTTTTTTTTCCTGGGAAATGTTGTTCTCCGTTTACCACCATGCCACCCTTTTATCAATATCTTTTTCCTCTCTCTTTGTGTGTGTGCGCGCACGTGTGGGGTGTGTGTGTGTGTGTTTGATATACTTATATACTTTTTTTTTCTGAACTGTTTAAGAGTAGGTGACAGCCATGCCCCTTTATCCCTAAATACTTAGCATGTATTTCTTTTTTTTTTTTTTAAGATTTATTTATTTATTTTTAGAGAGAGAGAGCACACGGAGGGGAGGGGCTGGGGGAGAGGGAAAGAGAGTCCTAAGCAGACTCCACACAGAGTGTAGATTCCCATGCTGGGCTCCATCTCACCACCCTGAGATCACGACCTGAGCCAAAACCAAGAGTCAGACGCTCAACCAACTGAGCCACCCAGGTGCCCCCAGCCTGTATTTCTTAAAAAGAAGGACATTTTCATATAATGAATAACCACAGTACATTTATCAAAATCAGGAAATTTCTATGGATACAGTTCTATTGTCTGATCTACATACCCTTTTCAAACATCCCCAGCTGTCCTACCAATGTCTTTAGAGCAAAAGAAGAAGAATTTTCTGCTCTGTGTACTGTCTTACTCTGATCATCCGCAACTGGTAGCATCCATTCATGATTCTTTTTTTTTTTTTTAAGATTTTATTTATTTATTGGACAGAAAACGAGAGAACACAAGCAGGGGGAACAGCAGAGGGAGAGGGAGAAACAGGTTCCCCACCGAGTGGGGAGTCCGGCGTGGGACTTGATCCCAGGACCCTGGGATCAGGACCTGAGCCAAAGGCAGAGGCTTAACTGAACCCACCCAGGAGCACCTCCATTCATGATTCTTTTTTTTTTTTTAAGATTTTTTTTTAAATTTTATTTGACAGACAGTGAGAGAGGGAACACAAGCAGGGGGAGTGGGAGAGGGAGAAGCAGGCTTCCCGCTGAGCAGGGAACCCGATGCAGGGCTTGATCCCAGGACCCTGGGATCAGGACCTGAGCCAAAGGCAGTCCCTTAACAACTGAGCCACCCAGGAGCCCCTCCATTCATGATTCTTGCCTGAAACGATTAATATCGTGGTGATTAGCAAATGATGATTTCCTAATTCCATCATTTTTTCTACATTTGTTTCTTAGCATTCTTTGTTAAGGGAGAGTGTTCTTTTTCCCCCCATTCATTTGTTTATTCATTTATTTCTTTATATCAGATGGACTTATGGCTTGTTATTTTATTCTTTGGTTTATCATCTGTAACTCTTATTACTTACTTCAGTGCTCGAATGATGCCAAATTTGTCCAGTAGAAACCGTTTTACACTGGCTTCCATTCCTATTGACATGTCCTCATTATTTTTTTTTAGCACATCGTCACATTCTAGCACAACAAGATGTTCCAGGGTCATCTTGTACTTTCCCTGAGCCAGCCCTGGAATTGGCTGTTTTCCCAAAGTGGCCTGTTTTTGTTTTTTTGGTTTTTGTTTTAGCAGAGAATGGTATTTAGAAACCAAGATCTGGGAACTGGGGTGCTCTGTGCTTCTGGGGAACATGCATCTTTTAAATCTCTGACAGCAGGATGCATTTTGTAGACTCCCTCGGTTTGGCATTTGGCTCTTTTCCTCCTGCCACTCTTCTCTTTCGGCCAAAGCTGAGCAGCACACAGCCAGGACCCCATCCTCACCCTTCCTGCCCTTCTCCATGCTGGTTCCACCCAGCCCTCTTGTCCTATCTCCCCCCTTCCATGGAACCTGCACCTGGGAGCCTATCTGCTACCAACTCAGGGGTTTTATATCAGGCAAACTTCCTGCAGAGAACGGTGCATTTCTCTTGGATTTTACCCCACAATGATCTCTGATGTTACCCTTTGGTTTTAAATTGGGTGGGAGATTGGAAATTCCTCTGGGACTGAAGGAAAGTCTGAAAGAACTTTTTCAGGAAGCACAAAAGAACATTTCTAGGGGTAAGAATGTCCTATGTCATGGTTAATTGGCACACATTTTCTTTCTCCATGTTATCCAAAATAAAAGTGTGTCATCAATCAATAGTGTATTAGAGTCAATGAAATAGAACACATCTAGTTATCCTTCAAAACTGAGCTTACACTTCTTCCTCATGAGTACTATTTCTCCGTAGTACTCAACACACAATTGTTGTACTCAACACACGATGTTACACAATTGGTAACATCGATATTGGGGTCATGATTGGGTAATACTTGTCTGAAGGCCCCATGAGCACATGCCCCTGTATTCTTGTGTGTCTTGTATTTTTAGCTGTATCCTCAAGGCCTGGCCCACCACAGATGCTCAGTACAGATTTGCTGAAATAAATCACTGAATTAATTTAATCTTCTCAACAAGCTTTCAAGGCAGAGATGACTCTTCCAGCTTTGTCAATGGGGAACCTGAAGCTCCAAGAACCCAAGTTTGTTCCACGTTGTTCCACCGGTAAGTGGTGGGATGGGGATTCAAGCCTGGATTTGTCTGATTCTGACGTCTGTGCAAAGTGTTTCAACAGAGGAAATGGTTTTAGTGGAGAACTGAATTGAATTTTTATTCCCCTGATGAGTTTGGTTCCCCGAAGGAGTGTCTAAACTCTTAGAAATTAGGGCAGCACAAATATGATCCAGGAGAGGACACAGAACAGGGGCTGGTCTAAGGGCTCTTTGGGGGGGCCACTGCCCTCAGTTCATCCTTTGCCATACTCCCACAGGGTTGGCCTGGACTGCTCTCCCTCCTTATGGGTATGGGTCAGCAGCAAGCAAACTGGCCGGGCCCCACACCCCAGCTCTGGCTGACTAGCCCTGCCCCCCTCACCCCCAACGTTCCCCCTATGGCAGAGAGCACGCTTCTCTCAAGGGCCTTCACCACCTCACCTCTGCTGCCTCCTACATATACCCAGCAGCTGGGCAGAACAGAGATTACACCTTCAGTTTTGAAGATAGGGAAACTGAGTCTCAGAAGATGTAAATACTCACCAGTGGGTAAGGCCCCCAATTTCTCCATCTGTACAGTGGTAGGATTGGACTTGGTACATCACAGATTTCTTCAGCTCTCCACATAGTTGTTTGATGACCAGTGGCCACCTCCCCCTCTCCCCCTCCCCCCACAACCTTAGGGCTTTCCTGCCCTCTTCCCAGGGGCAAGGCACCTCCACCTCTTTCCTGGAGAACTGGCTGTGTCCAGACACAATCTTCATTTACATTTCAAAGGCCCTGATTTCCTAACCCAGGTCAGACGGACCCTCCACCAGCTCCCTGAAAGTGAGTCTGGGCCAGGCAGCTGGGTTGGTAAGAAAGCAACGTTGCAGGCGATTTGAGAGGCACTCAAAGACGTTTCCACTTCTAAACAGATCTGGTCCTGGAAACACCACAGATTATAATAGTGTCTCCTGCTCACTTATACTCACAGACCTCAGGGGTCACGTCCTCACTTCGTTCTCGCAGCAACTTTGTGGGGTGCGAGGTGGGCCTTATTATCGCCCCCTTTCACAGGTGAGGACCTGGAGGCACCAGGAGGTTAAGCACCTTGCCCAGCTCAAGACCTGCAATTTGAACTCCTTGAGTTCAGGTTCATAACCACTGCACTCCACTACCTGAAATCCCATTCTTGGCTATCTGTCCTTTTCTGGAATGCAGACATCCCGGAGGAAAGCCTGGGAGCACCAGCATCTCAGTGTGAAGGCAGATAGGCACAGTGGCTGCAGACCCACCTGGATGCTTTCAGGGACCCCCCTGGCACCTACTGAGTCTGAATCTTGGGTAAAAGGTGGGGACGAGTGGAGGAGGTGGGGGAGGTTCAAGAGGGCCATTCTCCTTATGCAGCCTCCAACCCTGGTGATGGTGCCTGGGCAGTCCCTGTGTTGGGGACTGGAACATGCTGGCCATCCGACAGGCAGGGATGGTCCCCGTGCAGGGGGTGAGTGAGGCGGGGTGTCTGGCAATGAGGCAATGCCCATGGCTGCCTGGCAACAGGCCCAGCTTGTTGCCTGGGGGTGCATCGGAGGTCTGTGATATGCAGGCTATCCCCCCCCCCCCCCCCCCCGCCGTAAGCCGAGGGTTGAGAGAGTTGGCAGGAAGAGAACAGTAATGCTTTTCACCTGTCCCCACTCCTACGTTCAGTTCTGGGGAGAAGGCGTCGTAGTTGGCAGAAGGGGTGGGGGGCGCGGGTCCAAGGCCGGGCAGAATCCAGAGTTCAGCCCTGGGCAGGGAGGGCAGTCCTGGGCAGCCTCCAGTCAGAACCACCTCGGCCTGCCCCCTCCTCCCCGCACTGCCCCAGGGCCAGCCCTGGGTTCACCAGGAGGCCAGACACACCTAGCCTGCAACCAGATCCTCACAGATGAGATCAGCGGCAGGTAACTTCAAAACACGTCCCGTGTTCAGACAGGGCTGGGGTTCCAGATGCGATGAAATGTCAAGGACAGAGCCTGGCCTGCTCTTCCTGGGGGGCCAAGGCTATGGGAAGGACAGTATGCTCCTTCAAGATGGCTTTCAAATAAACGCCCGAGGGCCTGGCCCCGGGGTGCACCCCGCTGAGCACGAGCCAGTATAGCAACTGGGAGCTGAAAACACACTCATCTGCTTCCTGTACAGCGCTCTCAGAGGCTGGACCGCCCGCCCTGGGACTCACCCAATCCACGTTCGCATCTGCATTTGCACAACACGCACACACGCACACACGCACACGGCTGAGCCCCGAAGCCCAGCCAGCTTTGAAAGCAGGCACCCACAGCAGAAAGAGCGTCACATCATTATGACAAGGTCATCTCCTGTTGGGGTGCAGACGCCAGGGAGAGAAATGCCGGTACCACTCAGAGAGTGATGCTTTCCTTTCTTCCCCTGCGCCGGTCCCTCACCCTGTTCAGAAGGCCACTCCCACGAGGATGGCAGCTGGAGCAGTAAGGGCGAGCAGGGACACCGAGGCTGGCTCTTCACAGGAAAGGGGTAACCTAACCGGGTCTGAGTCTTCCCACTCCCACAGACGGACACACAGCTCCCCTCCAGGGGCAAGGAGGGCTGGGCGCCCAAGACCCAAGCTCACGGTGATCACAGCACAGTCCTGGCTTTGCGTCTGAAATCCCCCTAGGTCACATGGCTGCATCCTAAGGAACTACTTGGGGGGGGCGGGGCAGGAGAAGGGACCACTTTGAGGAATTTGTAAAAGCTCTGCGCCCCATCCCAGGAAGACAGTCCTACACAGTCATTAGGTACTATAGCCCAGGCCCATCTGCCGACACTTCCTAGGATTCTTCATTGCAAACCTTGCGCCAAATGGTGAAGTGCCTCCCAGTGGTCCGGGAGGGAGTATGCTTGCAACAAATGCAAGCTCCCGGGCCCAACCTCCGCCACCCTGCAGCAGTCTGGATGTGCACTGTAGACACGCATATGGGCCAAATTTGGGGAGCTGGTTGAGGGCAGTTGTGGAGGTGGGGGAGGGGTCCTAGAGGAAAAGGCAGATGCCTGGACTCCATCCATAGAGATTCCGGTTTGGGACGTTGGGATGGGGCTCTGGAATCTGCATTTTAATCAAGCAGCCCAGGGACACCTGGGTGGCTCCACCTGTTGAGTGGGTGGCTCTTGATTTCAGCTCAGGTCACGGTCTCAGGGTTCTCTCTCTCCCTCTGGCCCTCCCTCCCCCACAACCTCTCTCTAAAATAAATAAATAAATCTTTTTTAAAAAATCAAGCAGCCCAATGATTTTGATGCAGAGAGACTTTGGGGGAGGCGATAGGGAGCTGTGACTCAGTCCTCCGTGTGCATCAGGCTGCCCTGAGAGCCTGGGGAACAGAGGCAGAATTCAGGGGCTGCCTACTGCACATTTGTCTTCTAGAGAGCCCCTCCCTGCTGGGCCCTGGACTCTACCTGTGTCAGAGCCCCTGAGCCTTTCCCCTGGGCAGCTGCCCCTCCCTTCCCCCTCCCTTCCCCCTCCCTTCCACCTCTTCTGCCTTCCTCTCTCCCCTACCTTTTGGCACTGGGCACAGCTCTCAGCCCTGGCTGGCCGTCGGCAGCCCCGGAAGAACCTTCATGAAGCATATCTCCCATCCCAGGACAGTCAGATTCTGCAGGTGTGGACTAGGGTCCTGGCCTCTGGATATTTTAAAGCTCTCTAGGTCTTTCTGAGGCAGGTTGCGATTCTGGCTCCAAGACCTACAGGGAAGGCCTAAGGGCATTTCTCCCTGCTGTGACTTGGGGCTCTGATGCACTGAGGGGTGGGCCTGGGGGCTTCGGAAGAACATGGAGGGTCTCAAAGCCAGGTCAGAGGAGATAGGGCTGAGCTCAGCTGGTCCAGATAGGCACGCTCAGTGGTGGGGCTGATAGTCACACAAGGAGGTCAGTGAGAGGGAAGGATCCTCTGCCTTCCTTCCAGGCCACTCCCAGAACCCTCTGTCCCCTCAAGGCTGCGGAAGGCTCCTGGGTCAGAGCCCGGCTCTCTGAGGTCAAGGAGGAGAAGATGGAGGAGAGAAGGAAAGAGACAGCCCTAGCTTCTTTCTCTCCTTTCCCTCTTGAATCCTGCTCATCTTTAAAGGCACAGTTCAAATTTTATCCCTTCCCGGAAGCCTTCCCTGATTGCCCAGATCAAAATCAACTAATCTGGGGCGCTGGGTGGCTCAGTCGTTAAGCGTCTGCCTTCGGCTCAGGTCATGATCCCGGGGTCCTGGGAACCAGCCCCTCATCGGGACTCCCTGCTCAGTGGGGAGACTGCTTCTCCCTCTCCCACTCCCCCTGCTTGTGTTCCCTCTCGCTGTGTCTCTCTCTGTCAAATAAATAAATAAAATCTTAAAAAAAAAAAAATCAACTAATCAGTTCCTCATAGGACTTTCACAAGGTCTTCTGGATTTGCTTTGTATACCTGACTCATCGAACTTAGATTTGGAAATGACCTGGAAGTTGGCCAACTCTCGTCTGTTTCAGGCAGACCCATACTTACATCTCATAAATGTGGGCACCTTGCCCTGAGGCCAGAACCCCAAATACCTGGGACCCCCTGCAGATATAGAGGTGCACTTATTTCAGTCACACCATTCCTGTAGGAGGGTATGCAGGGCCTGGAGCTCCTGGAGGACTGGGAACACAGCTCCCCCAGGCTCCTCTGACCCTCAGTGTCCGGGCTCTGGGCCTTTCCCCTGGGGGAATCAGGTGACAATCTGCCCTATCCCTCCCTCAGAGGGACTGGACGCTTCTACCAAAAAACCTGAGCACAATTCTGGGCAAACAGCCCTCTTTGTGGATGTGTAGGGCTAGATCAGGGCTCAGCTGGGAAAGGATTGTGGGGCCTCTTTCCCCCACATGTAATACAAGAAAAACCACATCGAAAAATTAGTAAAATAGCCCAATAACGATTCTGATTTTCCCCATGATGACTTTTTCGTTTTTTAAATATCACACTTTTTGGGGGTGTCTTGCTTTGCTGGTGACCACAGCAGCACATGTTACTTTGTGTATTGGGAAAGCCAGTTTTGCATATTGTGTGTGCGAATAGGCTTCCACGCATGGATTAGATACGCATACAGCAGGTGTACACACACATCACATATCACATCAGTGGTTCTCAGCTATGGTTGCACATGGGGAACACCTGGGGAATAACAAAATCCCAGTGCTCAGGCCACCTTCCAGTTAAAATAAAAAAAGAACCTCTAGGGGTAGGATCCAGATGTCAGTAGTTTGCAGATCTCCCCCGGTGATTCCAGCGTGCCGTCACGCCTGAGAACCACGGGTGTAGACGGCTGCTTGTCTGATGCAATCCCTTCACTGAGCAGTTAACAAAGTGAGTCTGCAGACTCTGGAACTGTTGAGGGACTCCACTTGGAGAGAAGAGGGTGGCAAAGGCTTGGCCTGGATGCAGCATCCTCACCTGCCAGGTGAGAGTGTTGGTCAAGACCATCTTCGAGTCCTACACGATTCTTAGAAAAAGCTTTGGCAGCACTGTGGATGTCAGGAAGGAGAGGAAGAAATACACTCTTTAGGGAGAAGCTGGGCCCCATGTCCCAGAGCTCTGAGCATCCATAGGGCCGCAACTGCTCCTATCTCTCTCTCTCTTTTTTTTCCTGTTGCTCCTCTTTTTATGATGGGCATCAAGTAAAGGGACTCCTGCCCACCTCCCACAGGAGACAGCAGCTGGTGTGAGCTGCTGGGGAGCCGAGATTAGGGAGGGATTAGTGAGTGTGGTTTGGAGGGGCTCTGGGGTCTTGCCGCCAGCTCAGGAGTCTGAGGCCCAAAGATAGGAAATTGTAGAAGGAGGAGACAAGACCTCGTGTGGGAAGAAGGGACAGATAAAGGAATAGGGACAGTTGGCAAGCTGCTGCTTGGACCATGAAAAGTTCATGTATTGTTGCTAATTTTTTAAGTGTAATTACAAAACTGAAATATTCGTATAAAAATATGGACAATATTGAAATATACAGATAAAAAATGAAAAGTTCTCCCTCTCCTCCCATTTCCTTTCTAATTCTGCTTCCTACCATTGTCGTTTTGGTATATATCCTTTCAGACCATTTTCTATATATACATGTTTCCATACATACTGTTTTTATTGTGTTTTTAAAAAACTTGGGTTATACTCTACATACTGCTTTGCAGCTTGTCTTTTAACGGTCCACCACGGGCATCCTCTGTGCCTTTTCATAAGTCAGAGCTACTTTATTTCTTTTGACATCTGCATAGAATTTCATGGCCCTTAACTATTATGGGAATGCTGCCTGCCGGCTGCACACTTGTTCAAGTATTTCTGTAGGATACAGTCCTAAAAGTGGAATGGTTAGTTCCGAAAGGATGTGCATTCCTAAATGGGTCAGACTGTATACAACTGTCCCCCCCAAAGCATGGCCGTCCCACCAGAGCATCCTCTTCCTCCTAACCTCATCGGCACTAGACCTTGCTAACCCTTTAGATTGCATTTCCCAAGGTGGATGGGGCATGTGACCAGAGCTTAAGCACGATGCAGTTCGGTGGGGGCCCCCACAGTCTCCAGGTTCCTGTTTTCCAGCTGAGATAAAGCGGGGGGGGAAGGGGAGTGATTTCTGGCACAGAAATTCTGGTGACGTGGGACGGGCTGCAGTGACAAGAGGGCACCGAGGGATTTTCCCGCGCCCCCGCATTGCCCCGGGGCCCCGCAGCCCCACCCGGGAGCCGGCAGGGCGGGGTTAGTGAGGCGGGTGAGGCTCTAACTGGCCCCGCCCACCCCCTCCCCGCCCCACGGCTCAGGCTCACCCGCCCCCGCGCTCGCTAGCTTGGGAGGGGGGGTTGGTTCTGAGCAGGTGACTGAAGCCCTTTGGGTGATGGAGCTGATCTTCGTCAGCTGCTGGGGTAAGGACGAAACGACCTGATGCTTGTAAAGTTTAGAACAGTAAGAAATGTCCGCGTGGAGTGAGCTTTCAGCTGGTGGATCGTTCTCGACTGCCCGCACACACGCTCCGGCTCCATTCCCTGGGATAACCGCTGTGGGCTGTTGGGTGCATCTCCTTCCAGACTTTTTGGAACATGGAGACACACAACTTGTGTGTGCATGTGGGTGCGTGTGACAGTTAAAAATATTCCCGTGTGCCTACTCTATCATTTAGGAGTTGTTTTTTTTTTCTTTAAAAAAGATTTTTTTTAAAGCAACTTTATTTTTTGAACAGGCATGATATGCACATGGTATAAAATTTAAAAAGGAAAAAAGGGTGTACAGTGAAAAATAAGCATCCTTCTCAGTTTCCTAGCTAGACAGGTCCCCAGTGTTATCAATTTCTTGAGTATCCTTCAAGAGATATTTCAAGCACTTGCATAAACATGTAAGTTTATGCATTATTTTTCCTCACACAAATGGTAGCGCACTTTACATAATCTTCTGCACTTCTTTTTTTTTCATTTAATGATCTATCTTGGGTATATCTTTTCATATCACCACACATAGAGTTATTTTTTGAAAAAATTTTGGCTGCATAGCATTTCATGGTTAGAAGTACCATCACTTCTGTAATTCTTTTTTCAAAGGAAATTTAGATTTTCTAATATATTGCTTATAAATGAAGCTATAACAAATATCCTTCTCCTTATAAAGAGTCTTCTTTGTGAAGTGAAAGGAAACCTAGCTAAAATTGACTTAAACCAACAAGCAAAACGGAGTTTGAAGGTTCAGTCCAGATATCATGCTGACTTCAATTAAGGATTGACGTAGCCACTCAGCGTCCTCACAGACCTGGTTGTCTGTCTGTTTTCTGTCTTTTGATGTGTGGCCTTTCTCTTGAGGCTCCACACAGTGTTTGCTCCCCTGCCCCCTACACCAGCTCTAGGGTCTTCCCACATGGCACGAAAAGGCTGCCATGATTCTAGGCCTCTGCCCTCACAGCACCACTCCATCCAAGGCAAGGGTGAATATGTCCTCTGTTGCTTCTAGAGGGGAGAAAGGAAATGACTTGTCCCAGGAAGCTCAGTAAACCACAGTATCTTCTTCACTGTCCTGTCACTTGCCTTTTTCATTTTAATATTATATCGGGGACATTGTTCCAAGTCAGTGTACATACACATCTAATTCATCCTTTTTATAATGACTTCATGTACTTAGTTGTACAGAGTCAGCATGGCTTCTTTTCTCACTTTCTCTTTGATGGACACTGTGGTGTTTCCATTAAAAACAAAACCTGGGGCGCCTGGCTGGCTCAGTCGGTGGAGCATGTAGACTCTTGATCTTCAGGGTTGTAAGTTCGAGCCTCACGTTGGCTGTAGAGATTACTTAAAAATAAAATCTGAAAAAAAGAAAAAACAGCTTTTCCTCCCTGGCCGCTTGAAGCTTGGCCGCCATCATGAACAACACAGTAACTATCCGGACCAGGAAGTTCATGACCAACCGACTACTTCTGCGGAAAGAAACACTCATTGCTGTTCTTCACTTTGGAAAGGGAGCAGTACCTAAGACAGGAATTTGGGAAAAACGAGCCAAAATGTACAAGACCACACCAGATGTCATTTTTGTATCTGGATTCAGAACCCATTTTGGTGGTGTTGAGACAACTGGCTTTGGCACGATTTATGATTCCTTGAATTACGCAAACAAAAATGAACCCAAACATAGACTTGCAAGACATGGCCTGCATGCGAAGAAAAAGACCTCAAGGAAACAGTGAAAGGAACGCAAGAACAGAATGATGGAAGTCAAGGGGTCTGCAAAAGCCACTGCTGGGGCTGGGAACATCAGCTGGAGACTGGACACCAGAAGGAGTCAAGATTCTGCAGCAACTTTATCTGTGGTAATTGTGTAGATTTTTCGTGAGACGATTAATAAACTTAGAACAACAAACAAACAAATAAATAAAATAAAAATAAAACAACCTATAAATAGTGTAGGAATGAATATCTGTGCTAGTTGGGATACAGTTCAGTTGCTTTAATAAAGACCCACAGTAACAGGTGCTTAATGAAACAAGATAGAAGTGATCTCTCTGGTTGTTTGTAGGTGCGTAAGCAGTATAAGGATGACCAGGTGGCTCTGCTCTGGCAGGGAGGCAGATCCCTTTTGTCTTCTGTCTTTGCCTAGAGGGTTGAAGATGACTCAGCACCATATCCTCTGGGTCCAGATCCCAGCTATTGGATGGTGGGGGCGGGGCAGACGGGACAGAAGACCCCTTACATCTTAAGTACAAACCCCAGAAGTTGCGCATCACTTTTGCTGACACCCACTGGCCAGAACGTGGTCACGTGGCTACACCTGGCTGTGCGAGAGCCTGGGAAATAGAATCTCTACACCGGGTAGGTGTGTGCCCCATGAAAAGTTGGGGGTTCTATTGTTAAAAGAAGAGGGAGAGAAACATCTAGTATGGGATAATTAGCCGTCTCTGGTACAGCATCCTCAAACATTGATCTGTAAAGAGCCCTGTATTTTTGTAGGGTGGAATTCTTTTGGATACCCTCCAAGATGCTTCTAGCAGCCTATGCTCCCCCTGATAGCCCTTGGACTGTTGCTTTCCCACACACTGTATCCCTGCTACAGCGGGCACAGGCCCAGCTCATGCTTCCCTGGCCCTGCCGGCCACCCCTACCGCGGGGGCCTGGGGCTCTGCCTCTTCGGTGGCTAGTCACTAGCTCCGTGGCCTGGGCTGTCCTCAGACTCATTATCTGCAAATTGTAGGATTCTTTTTTTTAATTAAGGTATTGAAAAAATAAATAAATAAAAAATAAATTAAGATATTGAACTCTAATCTAGGTCCTACAGAACCTCAGCTTCTCTTCCAGCTTAAGAGTTAGTTCCGGGGCGCCTGGATGGCTCAGTCATTAAGCGTCTGCCTTCGGCTCAGGTCATGATCCCAGGGTCCTGGGATCGAGTCCCGCATCAGGCTCCCTGCTCTGCAGGGAACCTGCTTCTCCTCTGCCTCTGCCTCTCTCTCTGTCCCTCTGTCTCTCATGAATAAATAAATAAAATCTTAAAAAAAAAAAGAGTTAGTTCCACGATTGAGGGCAGCGTGGCCACGGGAGGGGCAGCTTTGGCAGCACGTGGCATCTAGAAAGAGGGCGGTGATGGTCCCACCCTGCGTGCCCGCAGAACCCACGCAGGTGGGCAGGGTTCGGATCTGGACATGTCTCTAAGGGCCAACAGACTGGAGCGTGGTCAGGGGAGAGGCACTGAGGCAGAAATGGGCGCGTGAAGAGAGGAAGAAGAATGGAAAGAAATGGGAGCATTTAATCTGGGGAGAGGAGACTGAGGGAGATGAGGAGGCAGGACGCACCCCCTGGCCAGACTCTTGAATGGGAGTCGGGGCGCTGGTCGTGTTGCGTGTTGCCTCCAGGAGGAGCGGCAGAACAGTGAGTAAAATTTATAGGACTGCAGGTTGGGGCACAAAATAAGAAATAATCTCTCTCTCCTTTACATTTTCTTTTTAAAAATCACGCATGTACTCTTTAATCCCCATCCCCTATTTCACCCATCCCTCCACCCGCCTCCCCCTAATAACCATCAGTCTGTTCTCTATAGTTAAGAGTCTGTTTCTTGGTTTGTCTCTCATTTTTTTCCTTTGCCCATTTGTTTCTTAAATTCCACATATGAGTAAAATCCTATGGTATTTGTCTTTCCCTGACTTATTTTACTTAGTATAATACTCTCTAGCTTCATCCAAGTTGTTGCAAATGGCAAGATTTCATTCTTTTTCATGGCTGAGTAATATTCCATCACACACACGTATATATTCTTTAACCATTTGTCAGTTGATGAACACTTGGGCTGCTTCCCTAATTTGGCTATTTTAAGTAATGCTGTGGTAAACATCAGGGTGCATGTATCCCTTTGAATTAGCGTTGTATTCTCTGGGTAAATACCCAGTAGTGTGATTGCTGGATGGTAGGGTAGTTCTACTTTCAGCTTTTTGAGGAACCCCCATACTGTTTTCCAGAGTGGCTGCCCAGTTTGCATTCCCACCAACAGTACACAGGGGTTCCCCTTTCTCCGCATCCTCCCCGACACCTGTTGTTTTCTGAGTGGTTAATTTTAGCCATTCTGACAGATGTGAGGTGATGTCTTATTGTAGTTTTGATCTGCATCTCCCTGAAGATGAATGATGTTGAGCATCTTTTCATGTGTCCACTGCCCATAAGAGATGATCTCTTAAGAAATGGAAAGACATTTAAATAATACTTGACTGAAAGGGGAAGAGGCTAGTTTGGGCCTAGAGGCCCGTTGTGAGCTGGCCTGGCCTCAGGCTGCTCTTCTCTGTGCCTGTTACTCCCCAGCCTCACCACCAGACTGTTCTTTTCACTGTCCCTCGGCCACCACCGAACCTGCTCGCACCACGGCTCTTGAATGTCCTCCTTCTGCTCTGTCTCTCGGAAGCTCTCCTGGCCTCGCCGTACCTGGCCTCTCGCAGCAAGCCACACCGTTGACCGTATCCTTCTTGAAGCATTGGATTCCCTCTCCTGCAGCTTCTTCTCTGGTTCTTTGCCGGAGCTTCTCTACTGCAAGCCTTCCTGCCTTCTTACTGCACACCTCACCTCACCTTCTATTAGCTCTGCGTGTAGGTGGCCACTAGCCTTGAACACCACCCCAGGCCCCTGGTCGGGGGCCTAGAGCACTGTAAGCAGTGGCCTGCTGTCCCACAGACACCTGGAATTCAACCTGTCCCAGAAAGACTTTGTCCTCTCTGCCCTGTACCTCTTGAACCTCCAACCTCATCCTCCTGCAGGGAACGGAGGACCACCATTCGGAAAGACACCACTGACTGACCTCTCCGTGGCCAGTCTTGCCCTCCAACTCCATTCTGTGCATGATGTTGCTCTGGCTTAAGGCCCTTCAGTGGCGCCCCATCACCACACGACAGAGGCTGAATGGTTTAGCAGGCTGGTAAGGTCCTTTTAGAGCCGGTTCCTTCTACCTTTGCAACCCTAGCTCCTTGGGCCACCCCCTCCCCTTCCCTGTGGGCTCCAGCCAGCCTCCCCCGAGAGGGCACCACTCACAGGCCTGAGAAGGCTCTTCCCGTCTTCCTTCTCCTGGCAAACAGCCAACTCTGGGTCAGCCTTCAGGCTTCGGTACTGGCTTCTGTCCCCCTGGAGCTCTCCCCGGCTGCCCAGGCTGCCTTCGCTGTCTCTCACCATGCGCCTTTCTAGCACAGATATCTAGCTGCAGAGGCTTGGTCTACTGTTTTTAATTGCTTGATTGCACCTCTGTATCACCCAGGCTTCTAGAACTGTGTGTGCAGGAACCTCGCTCATGTTGTTATCACTGCATGCTTGAAGCCTGGAACAGAGTACGTTGCATGAATATTTGTTGACTACCATTGAGTCAAGACCTGACTAATTGGGTGCCTCCCAGGGCTTCAGCAATGGCCCTCACCTTGAGGACGGGCCAGGGCTCTGAGCTCCAGGGTAAGGAGCTAACAGAGAAGTGAGAGTGGCTGGAAAGTGAAAGTGAAGCTGACTGGGGAGGAGGGAGCCCCAGAGGGCCCAGTCTGGGGAGGAGGGGCCCGGCCAAGGGTTCATTCAACCCAGTCTAGCAAGGGAGTCAGGCTAGGCTGGCGCAGGGTTGGGATGGGAGGGGGTGCTGTGGGCGGGGAGGTGAGCAGACTGAAAAGAGAGAAAATGCGTTTTGTAATTAGTCATTGCCCCCTGGGGTGAGGCTGGGAGTTTTCACCTGGAGGTGGGTAGACCAGATTTGCAAAATGACAAACAGGGGCTAACCACCAGCTCAGGCCCCCACCAGTTTCCGCCCCTGTGGCAGAAGTTGAGCTTTCTAGTTTTTTGTCTGTCCCTCCTCACTACATTCAGGATTATACCAAACAGTGGAACTGGAAGGGGAAGGCATCAGAGGAAAGACTTATCCAGGGACCAGTCCTGCCTTTCCTGACTTCCCAGGCTGACCTCTGCCTTCCCGCCTGTTCTTACGACAGAGACTGGGGAAATGGTGGCCCTTGCCACTTGGAAAGCTCAGCCAGTGACCCTGCATCCGAAGATCTTGACTAACTTTGCCCTGTGGAGGTTCTTGGGAAACATGCAAACATTCCGGGGATGGGAAATCTGGGGAAAAGCCACCATCTCTGCTTCCCATTAAAGAAAGTGGTAAAGGGACTGGAATACATTTAGGTGTAAGGGCAATGGTCATGCTGTGCTCAGGAAAGTGGAGTTGTTCCCCCAGATAATCCTGGGGGTACTGGGATCAAGTGTTAGGACCAGAAGCCCTGCCTCACACACACACAAAGGGCGCATTTTGGTCTTCTCTCCTTTGTTTTTTAGGGCAGTGGCTTTCGTGTGTGTGTGTATGTGTGTGTGTGTGTGTGTGTAGTTTAGAGGAGGGGAGGGGCAGAGGGAAAGAAACTTTTTTTTTTTTAGATTTATTTATTTATTTGAGAGAGAGAGAGACAGAGACTGAGGGAGGGGCAAAGGGAGAGAGAATCCAAGGAAACCTGGGGCTCAATCCCACAACCCTGAGATCATGACCTGAGGTGAAACCAAGAGTCGGACACTCACCGGACTGCACCACCCAGGCGCCCCTAGAGAAAGAGAATCTTTTTTTTTTTTTTTTTTTAAGATTTTATTTATTTATTTGACAGAGAGATAGCGAGAGCAGGAACACAAGCAGGGGGAGTGGGAGAGGGAGAGGGAGAAGCAGGCCTCCCGCCGAGCAGGGAGCCCGATGTGGGGCTCGATCCCAGGACCCTGGGATCATGACCTGAGCCGAAGGCAGACGCTTAACGACTGAGCCACCCAGGTGCCCGAGAGAGAGAATCTTAAGCAGGCTCCATACCCAGTGTGGAGCCCAACGTGGGGCTCAGTCTCACAACCCTGAGATCATGACCTGAGCCGAAATCAGGAGTCAGACGCTTAACCGACTGAGCCTCCCAGGTGCCCTAAGAACAGTGGCTTTCAACATTTAAAACCATGACCCACAAGTAAGAAATGCATTTCTCATATTTTCTCAACCCATTACTCTGATGAGCGTTTACATACATATCCTGAAACAAAGGTTTTATGCAACTAGATATTCCTTTTTATATATGTAACCTATGCTTACGTTTTCCCATTCTATTCTATCTCTTTTTTAGAAAATTCTGGGTGCAATCCACTAAATTGATGTCATGACCCACTAACGGGTCTCAACCCACACAATCAAAGAACGCTGCTCTAGAGGGAGGAGTCGGTTCTTCACTCTCCTGGGTCTTCAACTCTTGACAGCTGGAATTTGGCCCCAGTTTTCCTGATGAGTTACTTCCCTCCATGTTCTTACGAATACAGCCTGTACCAGACCTATAGTCCCCAAGTCACCACCATCATCAGGTTACCAGATCTGTTCCGCTCAGCCTTCCTCTGATGCCCCCAGACCCTGTTCCTGGCAGACTGAGATAAGCTTAAGCTCCCAGGAGACCCACCAGGTTCTTATCTGTGGGCTGCTTTCCGCTGAAGAACACTGCAAGAATACTGCAAGAATAAAATACTTAAACCATAAGGGGTTAATCAAATCACACACCAGAAAGCCCAGAGGGAGGTGGCTCTAGAGCTGGATAATTAAGTGATCACATGGCCTTCCGTTTATTTCCCCATTGCCATCCACCAGCCTTTGGAAATGCCTTTCTCTACTTGCTCTCAGTGTGACAGTGTTAAGGGGCTTTTGCGGGTAGCAGGAGAAGGGAAGGGTGGGGCCCCGGGTTGCTGCTGGCTGGGTAAGTGAGTGAGTCACTGAGTGGCTGGGCCCCTTCAGCCCCATGTAAGGACAGCCTGCAGCCGCCCACTGCCCGCCTGGACTATGTCTGGACAGAAATGGGCATGTCTGCTTTGCAAGGGGCCCCACCTCATGCTCGGATAACCCTGTGAATCAGGAAGGCCAGAGATGCTTATCGTCCCTTTTCCCTCCACGAGTCACAGGCCCCCAAAGCAGAAATGACTCCTGCCTTCACCTACAGATCCAGGTCAGAGCTCAGCAGAGAACCCAACATTCTGTCTCCACCTCGGTGCTAGATCCCCTGGAGCAGGAATGAAAGAAGGTGTCTGGTACTCCCTTATACTTTGGACTTTTTCTAAGTCCTCTCTCTTGTGGGCTGGTTTTCCCAGGGAGAGCCGGAGGCGGGGGCCGGGGGGGTGGGGGCGTGGTACTGGTGGGTCTCCGCTGCCATCTAGGGCTTCGGTAGCATCCGATAGCATAGACCTACCTAGCCATGATCCAGGGTTAGTAGCACCTGGGACGGTGTGTGAGCTGTGCAGAAACCTGAGAGCCACCTCCATTTTATAGATGTGGACTCTCAGGCCCAGAGAGGGGGTAGTGATTTGCCCAAGGTCTCACAGCTAGTTAGCAGCAGAAGCATGAACTGGGGTCTCCTGCCCTCCAAGCCCCTCCTCTCCCTGCTCCCACCTGCCTGGCTCCCTGGTTTGCTTTCTAGTCCAAGCCTAGGCAGCGACTTTAAAGTACGGGGCTGCCCGATCCATGCTCCCAAGCTGGTTTGCGTCTCTTGCTCGAGATAGCAAAAGGATGGAATGAGAATCCACACTGCAGGCCTTGAGACAAGAAATACTAACCCTTCTGAATACAGTTCTACTTTCAATGAAGGGGAACAGGGCTTGGCAGGCTCTGGGAAGGATTTGCTCCAGGAGCTGGCGCTGGGGAGGGTGTGGTGCCAATCTGCGTGGGAGCTCTGCCCGTGGGCAGGGAGGGAGGGACCACCGGGGTGTGTGCTGGGGCATACGTGTGTGTGTGCAGGAAGAGGGTGGGAGGTGTAGACATCCAGGGAGCACTGGACTGCAAGTTGGAATGCCAGGGTTCTCACTGACGCATGTTAGTCCTGTGACCTTGGAACTTGACCTCCCAAAGCTTCAGTTGTCCCAGCTGCAAAATGGGGATGCTAAGAAACTCCTTGCCAGGGCTGTTAAGAAGATCCAAACAAGTGGATATGAGTGGGCTCCCAGGGACGCAGCACGAGGCTGTTCTGGGGTTGGGGCTAGAGGAGCTGTCCTGCTCCCCTTGGGCACTCGCCGGGGCCGGGGGTGTATTTGGTCTGGGGCAGGGCAGGGCAGGGCCCAGCCGCTCCAAGCCCCTCTCCCGTGACTTCCTCCCTGGCTTCCTTGGCTGCCCAAGGCAGCACTAAATCAGGTCACCACTTGTCTCTCCTTGCAGTGGCTGTCATGCAGGTTGCTCCTGCCCAGCTCCCAATCCAGGTCACTGGCTCCCACACCCCTCCCGTCCCCCGCAGCCAAGGAGATGGCCTCAGCGCTTTTGTTCTTAAGTGCTGCTCATTAGACCCTGGCTGTGTGCCTGCCACTGGGCCCATTGCTTTAAGAAGAAACAACAGGCCCCCTTTGCAGCGTGCTATATGCCAGGCTCCATCACGAGATGCTCTCTGGGAGGGGGGAGGGAGAGGGAGATAGGATCACTTCTATTTTATAAGTGAAGAAACTGAGGCTCAAAAGGTAAGTATCTCAATCCACGTCACTCAGCCGGCAAGGGCAGAACCAAGGTTGAAACGTAGATCTGTCTGATTGCCGAGCCTGGGCTTTTAATCCAGGACACAGAGCGTGCAGGCAGGAGCCGGGGGTACCTGGGGAGGAGAGGTGGGGCTCACTCTGAGCGAGGCGAGGTCCGAGGGGAGCGTGCAGGGCTGCGGGAGGGAGGAGGCAAAGACCTGCAGCGTGCGTGATGGGGAAGCACACGCACACTCACCCAGACACACATACCACACACGCACACAGACACACGCAAACAGACAACACGCGGACACACCGGAAAGAGGCTGGCAGACAGCCAAAGACCCACAGGACCGGCACACACGTAAAAGCCACACGCACAGACCCAGCTGCACACAGAAGACACACACGGACCCAGGAATCGCATGAGATACACATGAGAGACCCACACAGACCCAGTGATGCTCAGACTCATCCACAGACCCCCCCCCCCCCCCCCCCCCCCCCCCCGCGCGAAGGGGGGGGAGAGGCGGGGCCGCCGCATTTCCCGGCCCCCCCCCCTAAGGCGAAGGGAAAAGCCTTCCCCAGAAGTGCTGAGTCAGCAGCGGGTGACAAATGAGCCTCCGGGGCGGCGGGCTGGGCGAGAGCACTTAGCATGCGGAGCGCCTGCGTGCCAGCACCAGGCCCGGCCCGCGGCGAGGGGGCAGGGCACGGCCTCGGGCTGCCCGCTCAGGGGGAGGCCCCGGGGAGGAAGTGACTCACTTTGCCTTTGCAAAGCCGGACTTTGCAGCCCAAGGTCACACAGCAGATGCTGCCGGCGGCTTCCTGCAAGGAGGCGGGGTGGGCCCTGACCGGTGCGCGGCCTGGACGCAGGTGGGACAGAGGCAGGAGGTTGGCCCTGGCCCTTGGCCCTTCCCACTGTCTGGGCTGCACCAGCAAGAACAGACAATGGACCCCGAGCTCTGAGGATGGCTCAGGGCCTGAGTCTGGGCGGGGAGATCTTCGGGGTCCTTCCTTCATAAGCACTCTTCTTCACAGCCTAACGTCCACACGGGAATCTAGTGAAAGGGGACATCACGGCAGGCCTGGGTGGTCGCAACCTCCCCCTGGCCTGGCTCTTCTGCTCTCTTGCCTTTGTAATTTATTCTTCAGGAAGCAGCCAGCAAGGTCTTTTTCAAGACAACAATCACATGATTTCCTCCAATGGCTTCCCACTGCACTTAAAATAAATTTGACCCCTTGTCGGTAACATCTTTCAAATGGGCCACTCTGGGCTGTGGAAGGAGGAACTGTTCAAAACGACACGAGGGCCACATGGGACCCGGGACGTCCCTGGCATTCAGCCCTACCCTGGCCTTGTTTCCACCTCCTTTGTCCCCACCCCCAGCTTTGCATGACTGGCCCTAATCTCAGCAGAAATGAGAGAAACTCTCACCTTCTCAGAGAGATTGTCCCTGACACCCTACTCCCTGTCACTGTCCGTGCAATTAGTCCGTGTTAGCTCCTTTATAACATTTGTGGCTATCTGGGCTTATCTTTTTTATTTGCTCACTCCTTTGCTGTCTGTCCATGCTGCCCCTCCCTCCATAAAAGCTTCTTGATAGCAAAGACCTTTTCTGTCTTGTGTGACCTTGCCGTGTCCCTAGTCCCCAGCAGAGCATCTGGGACATGGTGGTGTTCAGGAACATTTCCTATGGGAGTGTGAGGAGGAGGGCAGGCCTGAACAGGAATGTGGACTTCAAAAGCACATGTCTCCTTAGGGACACGCGGGCAAGGAGAGGGCCAGAGCCTGAGGGGAGTGCTCGTGTGCTGGGGGGTGGGGGGGGGGTAGGGGCTACAGTAGGGGTAATCATCCCACTGCCCCTGAGACCAGCCCGAAGGCTGTGGAATAATCCAGGCCTGGCTGAGAAGTCCTGCTCTCTCGGTTGCTAGCTCCGTGTCTTCAGGCTAGTTATTTACTCTCTAGAAAATGTAAATGAAGACACTCTTTCTTCCAGGTGCTTGAAGGCTCTGGGTCCCTCCCACCCCCCCACCCCCCCCACCCCCGCCATCCCAAGGTCATTTCCTCCCCATACCAGCTCCTAAGACACATTCTCATGCCAGAGAATCCAGAAATGGAGAAGTCCTTTTCTTAGGAGTGTCTGGAAGATGCCAGTCATGTTTCCACTCCAGGTCCTGCCAGGCCCTGTGCCTCAGTTTCCTCCTAGGTGGACAGGGATTGAGCAGGGTTCCCCTGCACAAAGGTGGATCTCTGGGGACAGTGGGGAAGTTTGGCAAAAGGGACGCACTACAAAGCGCTCTCATCCTGGCTCTGTGGCTTCGGTGGCTTCTAAACTGGTAGACATCTTTTTTTTTTTTCTTTTTGTTTGTTGACTCCTGTCCTTTCCATCGCCGCCATCCCAGAATGAGGATCCAGTAAGATGATCACCATGACGATGCTTTGGAAAGTATCCCTGCTGGAGAAATGTAAGGGACTCTCATCAGCTGAGATTCACTCACAGAGGTGTGGAGCACAGAACGCTGCTGAACCCACTTTCTCTCCATGCCCAGGGGCCCGTCTTTCCAACGCCCCAGCCCCCACCCCATCTCCATGAGCCATGCAGCAGCCCCTGGCCTAGCTGTTCCTGCTTTGTTGGAGAAAACAGAAAGTGAAAATGGTCCTGGGGCGGGGGGCGGGGAAGCAGCCCTGGGGAGCTGCAGTCTGCCAGCTGTCTGCAGGGGGGAACCCCAGGAAGGAAGGGCAGCTGTTTGCCCCCAGGTGCCCTGCCCTGCGCCCCTTGCCCAGCCCGGGGCTGGCCCTGTGCCTGGGGTCCTTCCTGCCGCAGTCCCGGGTGGAGCAGCCTGCCTGGGCAGCAAGAGAGTGCCCTGAGGCCACCGTTCCTCAGTCTTCTGTCCTGACTCAACCTCCCTCGTGGATGAGAGGAGGGGAGAGAAGGCCTGGCAGCCAGGGGCTGGCCCTGTGGGGTGTGTCAGCAGCTGGAGTGGCTGCTGCTGGCTCAGGATGCTACCTCAGCCAAGGCTTTCCTCTGAGGGCTCCCCGGCAGGGCTTCCCGAAGGTGTCACTGGGAGGCCCAAGGTATGGGTGTGGGTGGAGGAAAGTGAGAGGAACGAGACGAGAGCATGGGCCAACCTCAAGCACTAACCACAGGCCAGGCCCCATGCCAGGTGCTCTGGCCACCCGGCAGAGCTCTGGGTACCTCTGAACAGCCTGCGAAAAATCCGGTGCCATTGGCCTGTCTGTCTCCATCCATCTTTTTATTCCACAAATAGTTTTTAATGTCCTCTGTGCGCAGGCACTGTTCTAGACACAGGGGACACAGCTAGGGAAACATTTAAAAAAAAAATCCTTGGAGCGCCTGGGTGGCTCAGTTGTTAAGCATCTGCCTTCGGCTCAGGTCATGATCCCAGGGTCCTGGGATCGAGCCCCGCATCGGGCTCCCTGCTCCGTGGGAAGCCTGCTTCTCCCTCTCCCCCTCCCCCTGCTTGTGTTCCCTCTCTCGCTGTCTCTCTCTCTCTCTGTCAAATAAATAAATAAAATCTTTAAAAAAATTAAAATAAATAAATAAAAATCCTTGTCTTCATGGAGCTTACTATCCTAGTGGAGGGAAAACAGTCAACAACCAGAAGACATAGGCCAAGTGGTATGCGGGTGGTGATAAAGGAGGGACAGGGGCATGGGGTGCTGGAGTCTGGACAGGTTTGTAATTTGAAATAGGGAGGGTGGGGAAGGCCTGGCTGAGAAGGTGGCACTGATTCTGACTCAGAACATTTCTGTAATCTGCACAAAAGTCAAGGACGTGGGTACCATTAGTCATTCCTAGGAAGGACAAAGAAATCAAGCCCCAAGGATGAGTCCAAGGTCAAAGGGCTGGAAAGTGGAGGAACTGAAATCCGAGCTCAGGCTCTGGCTGTGCCCATAACCACCACCCAGTGCTGGGCGCAGGGAGAAAGAGAGGACGGCATGGAAGGGAAAAGGGAAAGAAAGGGCGTACGGGGGCCTTGCAGTGGGGCCCATCTGTTTTCCAAACTGAAAATCAGGACACGACCTGAAAAGATTTTCCTGTTGCTCATAATGAGAGTGGCCGTCTGGGAGAGGCAGTTTGGATGCTGGCCTGAAGGGTGGGATTTCTGAGACATTCCAGTGGCTTTTGGGCTCACACAGCAGTCCAAGGGTAAGGCATTGCCATGGCAACCCCAGCCTGGCCTGGGGGCCAAGAGCCTGGTGCAGGGCCACATGGCAGAGAAGCCGAGCTGGGCACGGGCCCAAGACTCTGCGGGCCAAGGGGCTGGCCGATGCCGAGGAGGTGGTGCAGAGGGGAGACGGGTACGACCTGCAGCCCATGCTCTGGGCCGGGTGGGAGGCTGCGCTGGCAGATTCCCAGAAGCCCCCTGGTAGGAGTCTCTGAGGCTTATGGGGCAAGAACCCAGGCTTTCCTGTTAGACAAGTCTGAGTTGAATCCTCCCGCTCTCTGGCCCTAGGTAAGTCACACAACTCTGATGAGCTTTTTTCCCCATCTGCAGAATGGGGGGAAGAACTCGTCTCATAGGAGAGTGGCAAAGACGATCACATATTGAGATACTGCATGAACTGCGGTTGGCATATTGCAGGCTCGATACATGATTACTGTGGTTTCCCTCCACCCAGTAGGGCGCTGGGGGCGTGCCAGGATGGTAAGCCGGGTGGGAAACGGATGACCCAGTCAGCCAGGGCAGCTGCAGATTCCCAGCCAAGTCCTGCACGTGGGCTGGGGCTTGGTCAGCAACACGAGAACAATACCCTTCCCAAACAGCCAGGCCTACAGGGCAAGCCCTCCCCCGCAACCCCCGTCCCCTCCACTGGACAGCCCCAGTACCCTGCTCCACAAGCCTCTCCCCCACCTGTGTCCCAGGGGCTCCAGGGTCCACAGTGTCCTCTGTGCAGGTGGGTGGTGAGGTGCCCCCAAGGTGGAACAGAGGCATTCCCATTGTCCCTGCCAGCTGACACCTTCCCTGCGGTCCGAGCTTTCCAACAAACCACGGCTGCTCTTACTGTTGCTTCTGGAAGATGGTCCTTAAAGAAAGCAAAGAACCAGAAGGAACTTCAAAGGCTTTTGCCTCTTCCGTGGGCTGAGCTGCACCCCTCTGGCCACGGCCATGGCAGAGTCAAGGACGGCTGGAAGCGCCCCAGCTTTTACCAGTAACTCACCACTGTGCATCCTTGAGCATCCTCTCTGAGCCTCCTTCCCTTCGTTTGTAGAGTGGGGGACTTAGCCTAGACCATCTCTAAAGTCTAGTCGTGAGCCCTAAGTGATTACGTTCCTCCACTCCTTCATCCATGTGCTCCCTCATTCCCAGCACTTACCACTTCCTAACTTAGGGTCTGTTCTGTTTGGCCGCTGGCTGTCTTCCTCCGTGCCAGTTCTACCAGAGCAGGTTTTTGTTTGTTTTGTTCCCTGCTATACCCCTGCCACCTACGAGAGGGCGCGGCAGGGAGCAGAAGCTCCCATCTGTCCCTGTCCTGGAAGGGAATGGGCTGGTCCGGGGCAGTTGCACACGTTGTAGACAAGGTAAGGAGAATTAACAAGGAACGGTGAAGCCTCCCAGAGCTGACAACAGGGCAGGGGCTGGGTCTGAGGGAGCGTGGCCCAGCCGAGCTGTAGGATAGGATGACAGGACAGGAGCTGTGGTCTGGGGTGGAGGAAAGTAGCCACTGCCAACCCCTGGCTCCGAGCGAGTGGGGAATAAAGACCCCCATGTCCTTCTCCTGCCTTTTACCTTCTGCTGCAGCTTCCCGTTGGCTGAAGCCATCCTGAAGCCAGACAGCAAAAGAGCCCTGAGACACAGTCCTTCAGTGGTCAGGCTCCGGGCCACAGAAAGGCTAGAAGAGGGTGGACTCTGAGCCTGGAGGGGGGGACATGGAACATTCCGCACAGCACGCAGTAGACACTTGCTGAGCACTTGCTCTGGGTCAGAGTCTGGACACCAGAGACAAACATGCGCTCGGAGCTGCCCTCCAGGAGGCAGAGACACGCTCTGACTGGATCTCCAAGAGCCTCTCTTCCCTCTGCCTGGGGGGGTCTCCTCTCTAAGTGTAATTTGGGAGCAGAAGGTAGTTAAATCAGTCTGATTTGCAAAACCACGCTGACAAATGGAAATGAGGGAGGCTGAGGAGTTAAGGGAGGAACAGGGTAGGAAGCCGGGCTGGAGGGTCTGGGGGCCGGGGACTGGGAGGCAGAGCCTTGAACCAGCCCGAAGGAAGGTGACCTTGAAGTTGTGGTCCAGGCTGCAGAGTTTGAAGGGTTCAAATCCCACTCCTTCACTCATCTGCTGTGTGATCTTGGGGGCTGTGCCTTGATACCACCGATTCAGTTTCATCGTCTACACAAGCGGGAGGGAGAAACAGGGCATAGGAGTTTTGTGCAGATTAAGCCAGAATCTGGTGAGAAGGGCTGCGCACGGGGTCTGGGCACATGGTGAACACTCTTATTATAATTAGAGACAAGGGCCACCCCCCACCAACCCCCACCAGTCCATTTCTCACGATGAGGGATCTCCACCCCCTCTCCAGCTCCATTTAATTCTGAATGTTTTAGGTCATTCTATGCCTGGCGTTCTGCCAAGGCTCTGACAAAGACAGGAGTTTCTGCTCATTCATCCTAATGCAAGTTCCTGCGTTTATGATAATAGGGGAAAAAATGCATGAAAGGGCTCGCTGCCTGTGGAGGGGAAATCTGCTTCGAATTGAAAATCTGAGTCCTTCCTTGGCCCAGCTTTCCCCCTCCCAGCGCTCTGGCAAAGGCTGCAGAGGGGAGGGTGGCTGGGAAGGAGAGGAAGGGGAGGTAGAGCTGGCCAAAGAGGACCAAGGGCAGTGGGGGGCAGGGGCAAGGCCCTGGCTCCCCCGGGTGAATGGGCTTCAGGGTGGTTGAGGAAGCCTGCCAAAAAGGCAGAGTGAAAAGGCCAGGCCCCGGGTGGCGCGGGGTGCGGTTTCCATGGCGACACCAGCTGCTGCCGGCGCTGGGCTCGGGCTGGCTCCTTCTGCGGGGCCTCGTCTGCCACCACATGGTTACCCAGCTCGGGGAGGAGGAAAAACTCTGACGGGTCGCCTTGGCCCAGGGTGTCACCGGTAGGGCTCTAGGCACCGTGCAGCGCTCTGCAGGGGAGACCGGGTCACAGGAGGTGCCCTCGGAGCCTCTGGAAGCATGTGCCTCATCCTGTCCGGTGTGGAGGGAGGGGCTGCCATGGGGCCAGACAGGCGGGCACGGGCATGGGACAGGCTCTCCGAGGCCTGTGCGCCTTTGGTGGGAAGTGGCGGGATAGAGGGCCTCTGGAGGATGGAGGAGGTGGGAGGACCCAGAGGCTGGGGGAGGCTTTGCAGCAACCCGGGAGAGGGACAAAGGGCTGCCCTCGGGGGCCTGCAGGAGGTAAGGAGAGGATCCGAGCTAGTTAAGAAGTAGAAGTGACCACATCTGGTGCTTGGGTGGAAGAAGGCTGAGGAAGTGCGGGCATCTAGAACATCTATCTCCCTGGGCAGCAGGTATGTGGGGCTGTGCTCCCCAAGGCAGAAACCAGGGACTTGAACTGGCTGACATAAGGACTCTCCTTACCCTCCCTGTCTCATGGCGCCACCTCTGAGCCTACCAAGGACTTGGATCAAGGATGCCCAAGTTTGATGAGTGAACAAGTGAAGGGGGAAGAGATAAGAAACTGTGTGCTACCAGTAAGAGAGAGAGGTGCTCCACCCAAGTACATGCCAGCCCTCTGGAAGCATCCCACCCCAGGAAGCCCCTGCCAGCCCAGCTGCACTGGCCTGGCACACACAGACACACACCCTAGGTGACTTTGTCACCTAGATGTGTGCGAGTGCCTTTGTCATTTTTGGTCATCTTAGCCTCCAAACCAGGTATCACAAATTTATTGCAATTCTGTTTGTTTCTATTTATGTATGTATTTATCTATTTAGTAAGTAAGCTGAACACCCAACGTGGGGCTTGAACTCAGGACCCTGAGATCAATAGTCGCATGCTCCACAGACTGAGCCAGCCAGGCACCCCAGTTCTATTTGGGTTTACTCACTGCAGCGGTTTTTTTTTGTTTGTTTGGTTTGGTTTGGTTTTCACAAGCTGTGTCACGGTGGAGTCCCGTTTCCTGAGCCATAAAACAGGTCTACCTGTGAAGGTGTTGGTTTGCAGGCGCCCCTCGTTTTAAGGAAGCAGATCCAGCAGGTAGATATTTATTTATTTATTTATTTTAAGATTTTATTTATTTATTTGACAGAGAGAGACACAGTGAGAGAGGGAACACAAGCAGGGGGAGTAGGAGAGGGAGAAGCAGGCTTCCCACCGAGCAGGGAGCCCGATGCGGGGCTCGATCCCAGGACCCTGAGATCGTGACCTGAGCCGAAGGCAGTCCCTTAATGACTGAGCCACCCAGATGCCCCAGCATGTGGATATTTAACGGAAGGTGGGGCAGGGTTGTCCTCATGCTCTAGGGAAGGAGTCTCTGCAGCTGCCTTTATGCGGTGCGCCAGGAGGCAGGGGCTGCTGGTGCTTCTTCTTCTTTTTTTTTTTTAATTATTATGTTATGTTAATCACCATACATTACATCATTAGTTTCTGATGTAGTGTTCCATGATTCATTGTTTGCGTATAACACCCAGTGCTCCATGCAGAACGTGCCCTCTTTAATACCCATCACAAGGCTAACCCATCCTCCCACCCCCTCCCCTCTAGAACCCTCATTTTGTTTCTCAGAGTCCATAGTCTCTCATGGTTCGTCTCCCCCTCCGATTTCCCCCCCTTCATTCTTCCCCTCCTGCTATCTTCTTTTTTTTTTTTTTCTTAACATATATTGCATTATTTGTTTCAGAGGTACAGATCTGTGATTCAACAGTCTTACACAATTCACAGCATTCACCATAGTACTTACCCTCCCCAATGTCTGTCACCCAGCCACCCCATCCCTCCCACCCCCCCACCACTCCAGCAACCTTCAGTTTGTTTCCTGAGATTAAGAGTTCCTCATATCAGTGAGGTCATATGATACATGTCTTTCTCTGATTGACTTATTTCACTCAGCATAATACCCTCCAGGTCCATCCACGTCATTGCAAATGGCAGGATTTCATTCCTTTTGATGGCTGCATAATACTCCATTGTATATATATACCACATCTTCTTTATCCATTCATCTGTCGATGGACTTCTTGGCTGTTGGTGCTTCTAAAGCGCTCAGTGGACATTGTTTTGTTTACTTGTTGATAATCAAATGTTGATTGTGGGAGTGTAAGGTCCTTGAAGTAGGGACTTGGGTATAGCTCACTGAGGTGTCCGTCCCTAGAGCAGTTTCCTGCTTTCAGGAAGCATCAGATTTTGTGAAGGAGTGAATAAGTGGATATACGAATGGATGAATCAGAACTGGCCAGTTTTTCTTATGCATTCCTCCTCCGAGGGGGTTCAGGAGTCTGGTGAGTGGTTTTCTCCTTCATCTCGCTGTTTCCAAGGGCAGCCGGATTCCCAACACTCCTGGAGACCACGGGGGCAATGGTGTTATCGATCACCCAACCAATGTTCTCTGTGTGCCTACAGGCGCCAGGCTCAACGTGGGGCGCAGCAGGTAGAGGGGGTGGTGGGCAAGACAAACAGGGTCTGTATTCTCCTGGAGCTTACATGTGAGTGAGGCAGACAGACAACCATAAGTGAATATGAGTGAATGAGTAAATACATTAAGTGGTATAGATGAAATGGAAAAGGGCCTATGACAGAGGGTGGGAAAGGGAACCTGATTTCGAAAGGGCAGTCAGGGGAGGTTTTTCAGAGAAGATGGCACTCTAGCTGAGAAAGAACCAGGCGTGTGAAGAGCAAGGAAACGCTGCAGGGAGAGGGACCAGCAAGTGCAAAGGGCCCACGGCAGGAACAAGTTTGACATGCTTCTGAAAGGCCCGTGGTCAGGGAGGTGCCTCAGCACCCGGTGTTGAAGGGCCTTGTAGCCCATGGTGAGGAATGTGGTGATTTGAAATGCACTGACGACCATCGCTAGGTTTGCACACATGAGTGACGGCATGTGACCCGCGCTCTGGCTTCTAAGTGGAGGAGGGATTGGGGGTGGGGAGCACAGTTAGGAGGTGAGCGTTAAGGGGCACGTGGACAGGTTAGGGTGGTGGCCTTAAGGATGGACAGAAGTGGGTAGGAATGAGACCTGGCTAGGGTGGGGATGAGAGGATTGTTCATGAGGGGCTGAGGGGCTGTGGAATGGGACAAGTCTCCAGGCCCTCGGGTTTCTGGCCTGAGGAATCCAAGAAACCTGGTAAACGATGCAATGTCCAGTTGCTGTCAAAGAAAGACCTTCTGTTTACTGGACATGTGAGAACCTTTCCTCCAGAGTCCACACAGGCTGGGCAGCAGAAGGTTCTGCTCCTGTTCATTAAATAAAGAGCCTCTGTGTGAATGGCCCCTCACCTGCAGGTGTCTCTGAGGCACGGCGTCATGAGGGCAGAGCTTGGGTAGGGTGTTATCAACCAGTGCAGTGTCGTTTTGAACTGTCTAATTCTTTCTGTGGCTGTCCCCTCAGTTCTAGCATTTGAAAGCATGCCTGGATCCCATCGTCTGGACACAGGACTCTATTTTTGCAAGGCCTTCCTGGGGAAAGGGGAGCAACTTCACGGCCCCAGAGGGCAGATGATGAGAAGCACAGGGATGGTGATCCTAGCTCAACACAACAAGGGAGAGCTTGCTAATCATCAGAGCTTTCTCACGGGGATGAGCCTCTCATCACTAGATGTATTCAAGGCTGACAGGAGGCTGGGGCATCCCCAAAGGGGGAGCCGGTCAACAAGGGGACTGAATCCCTGCAGTTTTGAAGGCCTCTTTCCTCCAGCCTCTCTGCATCTCAGGAAGACAGCAGCGGCCTCCCAGGACCTGCAAAAAAACCCCCTCTGCCGGCCTGCTAAAGACAGGAGCTCAATCACAGCTAAGCCTGCCCTGTTTACTCTGGTTTTAACAATCTCTGTTTCTTCCCCGCCCGTGGCCGGCAGGAGAGCACACCCCAGCCTGGGTGGAGCAGTAGGGCCCTGCTGACGCTGTGCAGGCCTTCCCAAGGCCTCCCGGCTTTTCAGGAAAGGGCATCCTCTAGAGCCAGGCGTGGTCCCCTGAAACTCCTCCAGCTGGCCTCCTACGGGAACACCCTAAGGGTGTCATGCCTGTGAGGAGGAGGTTGTCCTGACCAAGCCTTCCGGGCAACCCCAACTCCCCACCGCGTTCCCAGCAGCAGTGCTCCCTGGAAGAGCGGCTCGCCTGCCGGTGGAGAGTGTTGTGCAGGAGTCCTCAGGGACCACGGCGCCCACACGCCAATGCAGGCTACATGGTCCCAGCTGCTGCAGTGGGTCCCCCTGAGCTGCGGGCGGGGAGAGGGTGGGCCGGTCTGCAGCTCTGGAGAGGAAGAACTCGCCCCGTGGAGGCAACCCCGGGCCACACAGGCCACCACGCATCTCTGGGCTACCTCTGAGGACTAGTTCTTTGTTCGCATCTTGGAGCCTCGGGTTCCCTCTCTGGAAATGAGAGACGCTAATAGCTACTTTCTGTGCAGATGGGGTGAAATGGCAGACAGGACGGGCGGAGCACCGTCTGGGCACCTAGTTGTGCTTGACGGTGAGTTTTCTCCGGGAATTTTCTTTTCCTCCACGTCCTCCCCTCCTCTGTCATCTAGAAGAGCAGAATCGCTCACCAAGGCGGGGACAGCTGTGCTTGTAGGGAGAATGAGGTCCTTCGCCGTCTGCAGGAGCCCTGATTTTGCTGATAGGGCTGCAGACTTGTATCTCGGTCCAAAATAATGAGAAGGCAGGAGGGAGGGTCACCTGCAGAGCTGTGGGCCCGCTGGAGCTTCCCTGTGGGTGCCGTGGAGTGGGCCTGGTGGGGGTGGGCTCCCCATCTCCCCTGGCTGTGGCCCCACACTTAGGAGCAGGGTCTGGGAAGGGGACCGTGGGCCTGGGGATAGCAGATTAGCATTCCAGATTGGAGGCTCAGTTGAGCGCCGGGCGCCACCCACCAGGTGGGGGAGGGGGAGGGGGAGGGGGGGGAGGGGCTGGGGGCCCAGGCTGACCCTGTTATTTTTAGCTCTGGAATGCTCCTCCCGAGCCCCCTTCAGTGTTGTTTATCTTGCTTTTGTGTCCCTGCTTCTCTCCAGGAAGCTCTGCAGCAGGAGTGGGTCAGTGAGGGGAGGAGATTAGGGGTGCCAGAAAGAAAAGGAGAAATTGGCTGAGGCTGGGCAGTGGGAGCTGCTCCTTCCCCGCCCCCCCACCCCCACCTCCAGACTGTCTTTTCCTCCTTTCAGCCTTTCCAGTCCTGGTTTGGGCCCACCCCGTTAGCCCTGCTCCCTCTCCACCACCTGTGCTAAGACATCGCCCCTCCCCCAGCCAAGGTCCCACTTGTCCTTCCGGGCCTCCAGTGAGCTCATCCCTAGGGTGAGCGGGCAGGAAGGGTGGGCCCTCGGACCCCTGCCCCTGGGTCAGAACACACTGTGGGTGCCTTGGAGGAATTCCTAAGTGCAAATGAATAGGAGCCGCATTCCCTGTTGTTAGGACTGATGAAACGGCAAATCTACTGACACTCAGGAACCAGGAGCCAGGGCTGTTAGGGCTGGGTGGGTCAGTCACATCCTGTAGGGTGCTTGTGGGGTGCTGATGGGCCAGGAGTGTCCTGGAGTCCATTTAGCAGCCTGCCCTTGTCACTGCCTGGCTGCTGAAGCTCTCTCTCTCTCTCTCTCATTTTTTTTTTTTTTAAATAAATATAGGGGTGGGGCGCCTGGGTGCCTCAGATGGTTAAGCTTCCGACTCTCGATTTTGGCTCAGGTCATGATCTCAGGGTCGTGAGATTGAGCCCCACATCTGGCTCTGTGCTGGGAGTGGAGACCGTTTCAGATTCTTTCTCCCCCTCTCCCCCCCAAAATAACAATAAAATTAAAAAAATAAATATAGGGGTGCATGTATCCCTTTGAATTCGTGTTTTTATATATTTTTACGTTTATTTTTTTTAGTAATCTCTACACCCCACATGGGGCTTGAACTCACAACCCTGAGATCAAGAGTCAAGTGCCCTTGGGACTGAGCCAGGCAGGGGCCCCTGTGCTCTTGTTTCAGGGGCGTGTCACTCACCGGTTCCTCTCCCTCCTCCCCAAAACTGCACCAATGCTGAGGATGAGGGACGCTTTTGGTGCAAGGCCCATCAGCTGGCTGCCTGAGGGTGGGGGCTTCTAGACTACACTCCCCCTGCTAGGTCCCAGTCGCAGACCCCAGAAGGAAGGGTCAGCAGAGGAGAGGGGGAGCGGCTGGAGGCAGGGAGGCGTGAAGAGTGAGGGAAGTACAATCCTGAAGTTACCATGATGATCTCCTCCTGGGTAGGTGAGCTGCCTCTTCTGGTCCTTTCCTTTAAGCCTCCTATAGAAAGGCTTTTCTCCCCGCTCCTTCTCATATAGGAAAAGCCCATCAGTCCCTGTGGAGGGTCTGGGATGGCTTGGAGACAGAGCTCTGGGAGAGAGGCCGAGGGGCTCAGCGGGGAGCCCGCGGCAAGCCCGCGGGAGCCCTAGTGCTGAAGGAGCTGCAGGAGCGTTCTGGCCACTGGCGGCTGTCCATCAAGAACTCCCTATGCTCTGGGCCCAGCAGCAGCCTTGGGAAACCACGCGCCAGCCTGGGGGTGGGCCTGCCCAGGACAGCCCTGGGTGAAGGCAAGGGAGGGGGAGCCAGTCACCTGGGGCAAACCCACCGCTGCCCCCCAGGCATGAGACTAATACCACGTCGAGATGGGGAAGAGACAGCAGCTGCCATATCCCAGGAAAGGCACTGACCTTTAGAACCAGAGACAGAAATAGCCCGGGAGAGGACAGATCTGTGTGGCAGAGACGTCCAGGCTGGGCAGGGGCAGGCCCAGACAGGAGGAAGGGAGGACAGCGCCGGACCCTGTACCAGGCATTTCACATGTTTTCTCTCGCTTCTATCCCACCGCCCCGTCTGCGGGGTAGGCATCAGCATTACCATTTCACAGATGAGGAAACTGAGGCTCAGAGAGGCAGAGCCAAGCTTATAATGGGCAGGGTGGGGACTGATCCCAGCCTAGCTGGTCTGACGGTCCATGTCCCCACATTGCACCACTCCCCATGCCCGATTGCTACTGCCATCATGGGGGGAGGCGGGGGTTCTTCGCTGAACCTGTCCTCGCAGTTGGCCCCATGTGGGGGAAGAGGATGTTCTCTCCTGGAGGCCTCAAAAGGTGAACCTCAACTAGTTCTGTTTATTAAATGACCCCAGAGCCCCTGCACCTTGGCAGCCTGTGACCACCTTCCCTTCCCTTCCTTGCTCACAAAACAAGGGAAGGTCAGCAGTACTCCCGCTACTTCCCCCAAATTGTACTGGGCTCAGGGCTGGGCAGAGCCCCAGGAGACCCCTCTCCTGACGCAGGGGCCAGGACAAGCTCGGGGGGAAAGGCCCTAGCTCAAGCCAAGGTCTGGAAAGGTGAGAATAAGGAGCTCAAAATAACAGCCGACTGGCTGGCTGGCTCTCCATCTCCCTTCCCAGCTCCGGCAGCTCCCAGCTGTTTTTGCTTATCTCAAGCCAGGGAGGCTGGTTGCCTGGATACCAGTGTTTCTGATTAGCAGTTGGGTCCTTCTGGGGCAGGCGGAGCTGCCGCATCCCCAGCCAGCTGGGCACGGTGTGCCCGGGGCCCTCCTGAGCCGGCCCTTGGAAGATGGCAAGGCAGGAATCGGGGTGCCAGAGAGCATGCTTACAGAGAGACCCTCCCCCCTGCCAGGAGTTGCCTCAAAGGGGTGCTTTCGAGCCAGAGAATGTGGGCCCTGCTACTCGCTGTCGGTGGGACTTTGGTCACAGTAACAGCTCTGAGGCTGTTTGTTTATCTGTGAGGGGGGACATGTATCCCCTGCCTCAAAGAATTGCTTACGAAGAAACGCAGTAATTAGATGGGTGCTCAGGGCACAGTTCCTGGATGACCACAGCTACCTGTCCCCACCCGTCACGGTTAGGCCCCTCTGGACCCTGCTGTCTGTGTGTCGCCCAGGGAGGCTGTGAGGGTCAGTGAGGCAGGCAGCTGGGGAGCCTCAGAGGGGGTGACAGGGCTCCTGCCTCCTTGCTGCAGGAGGAGGGCCTGCCCCACCTGCCCGGTGCTGCCCCCTGCCCCCCAGGGCTTCGCTGAGCAGTTGGGCCCAGGGATGGCTCAGGGAAGCCAGGAGAGCCAGGGAGGGAGGAACCCAGCCCTGGCAGTGCGAGCAGCCTGAGGTGGCCTGTCCTCAGCCCTGGGGGCGCGGGGCCATGGAAGAGCACAAGGCCCTGGGGGGCAGGAAAATGACCAAGACGATGTGTTCTTCTCCTTGTAGCCTCAGGTCCAGTGGTCCCAAGGGACCTTCTTCACTTGAAAGGCAGGTGTGAGGGCTGTGAACAGGAACGGAGAAACCTGAGGCCCCTCTGCACAAAGGCTTTTCCCACGTTCATCCCTGTCCAGAGCCAGGCCCAAGGAGCCGGCAGCAGCTCTGGACGAGAAGCAGCAAATGACTGAAGGCTCCCAGTGACCCCAAGAGGCATATGTGGCCATCACAGACCCTCTTCTTGACCCTCTTGACTTAAGAAATGGGCAGAGGAGAAAAGGGAGAGTGGGGCGGGGGGCCGGGAGGGGTCTGCTTCACCAGGGCCTTTACTTTCTTACTCTCTGAATGGAGCCTGAGATCAGCCTGTGCCTGTCGGTAAGGCAGCGAAGAGTGAAGCCCATGAATAATGCAGAGAGGGGCACAGGGTAGCTAGAAAATGGTTAGTTTCATTAAAGCAGTGAATGGGCCCTGAATACAAAATGGAGAGGGGGCTGGGGGCTGGGGCGCCGAGAGAGCGCTCGTGCCGCTGTGAGGGCCCCTGGCCTGTCATGGGGCCTCCCCGGGGCCTCTGCAGCCGCCCTGGGCATGTAGACCAGGCCCGGCTGCGGGGTCCTGCCCCAGGCCAGCCTTCCAGGGGGTTAGGGCCGCAGGGGGCAGGCCCGCCACCACTTCCCAGAAGAGCTGGTGCTGGAGAGCAGGCAAAGAACATTCTCAGGGAAACTGAGGGAGCTTCCAGGGATACCCATTGGGAATTTGGGGAATTCTAAAGGAGGGGTGTTCTGGGGGGGAGCCTGGGTGGCTCAGTCCTTTGAGTGACTGCCTTCAGCTCAGGTCATGATCCCGGGGTCCTGGGATGGAGCCCCCGCATCAGGTTCCCTGCTCAGCGGGGAGCCTGCTTCTCCCTCTCCCTCTACTGTACCCCCTGCTTGTGTTCTCTTGCTCTGTCAAATAAATAAATAATATCTTAAAAAAAAAATAAAGGAGGGGTGTTCTTAAGAGTCAAAAGAGGAAAGTAATTAAATCCCATCAGGAGAGATTTACCGGAAGTCTGGGGGAAAGGTCACCCATGGCCTCATGGGCACAGCCATCTGCCCAGGAGGCCTCAAAGTTCCACTGTGGGCATTTTTTCCCGACTTCATGGGGAATCGAGGGAGGATTTTTACAGGACAGAGACAAGAGCAAATTTGCGTGAGCAAACCTCCACAGGCTACTAGGTAGAGATTGCAGAGTGGCCAGAGAAGCTGGAAACATGGGTAATGGCACTGTGTCGTGGATTGTTATGTGGGAGCCACAAGCCACATCTTCTACACCTGCTTCTGCTTCCGCTTCCGGACTTGGTGGTTACTTTGTGATTTGGGAGGAGGGGGGAGCAGGGGGGAGAGTGAAGGGATCATCAGAGCAGTCCAGTGCAAGAGGCCGGGGTGGCAGAGGGCCTGGGCCGCAGCTGGTGGTGGGAGCGGTGGTCCACGGGCAGCGCTGACCACTCTTGGTGGCCGGCTCCGTGGCTGTGCGGGAGAGAGGCGTTAAAGGAGACTCCCTGCCTTCTGGCTTGGGGAACTGGGTGCCATTTATCCTGAAGAGAAGCCCTGAGGCTTTAGAGCTGGGGGACGGAGGGAAGATGCTGAGTTTGAGACTGGGCCCTGAGGCGGTACTGGGCATCGTGAGTACAGGTGGTCCTGCTCCTGCCTCCCCTGCCCACAGGGTCAAGGACAGTCCTTGCAGCCAGGGCCTGGGGCTGAGTAGCTCTGTTACCCAGCACAGCTTCCCTGCCAGGAGGGGACCCTTGGCAGCCCTTGCTACTCTGACCTCTGAAGCCCAGGGCACCTGAGACCTTTCTTCTCTCTGCTTCCAGTCAGGCCCCAGAGCAGCCCCATGATGTCTTTCCCATGGGCAACACCCCAGGAGAAAGACTTCCATTTTTCTCTGCCAGCAAAAAGCCCCGAGGGGCTCGAGTGCCCTGGCGAGCCCCGAGGGGTGCCCTGGGGTGTTGCACTGCAGTGGTGGGGGTTGAGTGCAAGCCCGTTCCCTCCAGGTGAGGATTCCTGCTCTCTGTTGCCTCCCAGCTCCCTGAGGGGCTCCTGGGTCCTCTCTGGCTGCACCCGACTCCACACATGGTGCCACGGAACCGTTTCCCATAAATGTGTCCCCAAAGAGCACTTGTGCGCAAATAATCCAATTACAGGAACAAGTAGCGGTCCAGAGAGAGGACAGCCCTGTGCCGGCCCAAGTAGGGGAAGAAGGGGAACAAGTTCAGCTGAGACTGGGGGACGGGGGAGAAGCAGGCTGTTTAAAGAGGCCCAGGAGCGCCTGGGTGGCTCAGCCGGTTAATTGTTTGCCTTCAGCTCAGGTCATGATCCCAGGGTCCTGGGATCGAGCCCCACATCGGGCTCCCTGCTCAGCGGTGAGTCTGCTTCTCCCTTTCTCTCTGTCCCCCACTCATGCTTGCTCTCTCTCTCTAGTGCTCTCTCTCTCTCTCAAATAAATAAATAAAATCTTAAAAAATAATAATAAAAGAGGCCCAGAATGCCGAGTGAGGCTGCAGAACAGCTGAACGTCAGAGAGGAGGCGGCTCTGGGGCTGGCAGGAGACAGAGGGTCCCAGGGACCCGGTAAAGACAGGTGGGTATTAAGTCGAATGGAAAACAGAGGAATGCAGAGATGCAGATCAGAGGAGCCTCGGCAGTATCTGGCAGATGGGGTATCATTTAGTCACACGGGCTTTGTCCATGTGCTCCAGGGACTGTTCTGAGGAAGCCGAGAAAGGACACAGTCCTGGTCCCGGAGAAGCTCACGGCTGTGAGGGGCAGAGACAGGGCAGGGCTCCAGAAGACAGAGCGCTGACCCGGGCTCGCAGGGGCTGGGCGGGAGGCAGTGTCCGGGACATGGTGGACATAGTTGAATCTATCTTGAGGGAGAAGGAGCAGACATCTGGGAGAGGAGCTGTCGTGGAAAGACCCGGAGGCAAGAGAGAGCCTCGTGCTTCCGGAGAGCTACCGTTGGGTCAGAGCGTGGCTTGAGCACGGTTTGTGTGTTTGTGCATGTGTACGTGTGTGCGTGTGACAGTATGAAATGAGATAAACCTTGGTATCTCATTAGGTAGGAGCAGCCTTGCTAAAGGTCCTGTGTTCTCTGCTGCAATTTTTGTACCTTAACTTGAATGCAGTGGGACACATTTAGGTGACAGGGTAAGATTTGGGTTGTGGTTTTGGGGTTTTTTTTTAAAGATTTTATTTATTTACTTGAGAGAGAGAGAGAACACAAGCAGGAGGAGGGGCAGAGGGAGAAGCAGACACCCTGCTGCGCAGGGGCTCGATCCCGGGACGCTGGGATCGTGACCTGAGCCGAAGGCAGACACCCAACCTACTGAGCCATCCAGGCGCCCAAGATTTGAGGACAGACTGGGGTGCTGGAGACTGAGCCAGAGAGCTGCTGGTGAGAAACTGGCAGGACATCAAGGACCAAGAGTCAGACTAACTGAGCCAGGAAAGCTTCTTGGGGGCGGGAGATGGGGGTGTGGATAAAGGAGAGGGTGAGGGAGCGCACTGGGTAGAATAGTGTCCTCCCCAAATTCACATGCACCAGGAACCTGTGACTGTGACCTTATTTGGAAATAGGGTCTTTGCAAATGTAACCAAGTTAAGATGAGGTCATACTAGAGTCGGGTGGGCCCTAAGTCCAAAGACAATATCCTTATAAGAAGAAGGAAGTGTGGACACAGGCGCGGAGAGACATGCAGGGGGAAGGCTGTGTGACAGTGGAGGCAGAAATCAGAGCAATTGGTCTACACACCAAGGAGGACCTAGGATGCGGACAAACATCAGAAGCTGGAAGAGAACAGGGAAGGATTCTCCCAGAGAGCCTTCCGAGGGAGCAGGGCCCTGCTGACACCTTGATTTCGGACATCTAGCCTCCAGGACTGTGAGAGAATAAACATCTTAAGTGTTAGGTCACCCAGTTTGTGGTAATTTGTTAGGGTAGAATACGCTCTCCCCGCTTCAAAGAAACAGAGACTCAGAGGGGAAGCCAGTGGCCCATCTGACTGGCTCAGGTAAACCTTCAAAACACTAAGGCAAAAGGCAGGTGCGATCCTACAGGGGAGCCAGAAAGGAATGTTGAGCGGGTCTGGGAGGCCCTCTCACAAACGAAACTCTTGATGAGGTCTTGATGAGAAGGAGAAGGGGAGGAGCCTCGGAGATGAAGTGCATCACGGCAGAGCAGGCAGATGAGCTCAGACTGGAGAAGGACACGTTCAAAGCTGGAGGAAGGGTGCAGAACCAAGGGCAAGAATAAAGGAGCCACAGAGATGGCAAGAACAGAACCTGGCCCACTGCACCCCACATGGGGCTCAGGCTTGCAGAAAGCGCCACCAGCAAAACAATTTTTTGGAAGGTGGGGGGGAAGGGAAAGTAGGGAGCTTTTTAGAATCACCCTTGGGGTGAGGGCTAATTTAGCACACATGGGTGATAGATATACCCAGTTGTTATTTGTCACTGACCTTCTCTGTAAAGATAATGGAATGGGAAGCATAGTTTTTGGTTTTGTTTTTTTTTTTAATGGAAAGGGTAGCACAAATATTAGGAAGAGGGAATTGAAACTGGGGAGAGGAAATATCTGTAAGGGGATGAGGTCCCTGTCAGAGGAGGCATTCAAGCAGAGAGTGGAGGAACGTCTCTTCAGGGCTGTTGTAGAGATGATTTCTCTGAGACTTTATAGTGGACACAATCCACGACTCGTTGCCAGGCTTCCTGACCCTTGGATCTCCTCCACCACGGTGGCATTCTTGCTTTGCCTCACCTTGCTTTGGTGAGGAGGCAGCAGAAAGACAGCATCACCTCAGTGCCTTGGCCCAGACTGGGTAGTAGTGAGCAAATCAGAACCTCATGACGCGCTGCTTTTCTCGCTGTGAAGGTCTGGAGACCTCAAAAGTGCAACTAACTTTGTCAGCTTTATTTTTATTACCAGGCACCGAATGCAACACCCCACCCCGTCACCGATCTCCTGACCCTCCCCCACTTCATGCCCATCTACCCATCTTTGGCGTCCCCCTCACCTTGGACCTTGGGCACTTCCCTCTCCGTTCACAGAGGGGCACAGAGGAGCAAGACAAGGCCCTCTCCTTGGTGGCAGTGGCCAGGCGGAAAGCCGCTTCCCTCTTTCTCCTCCTTTGCCTTCCTCCTTGGCCTCTCTTTGTTCTCTTCTGTCCCTCTTTCTGCCTTTACAGCGGGCAGGATTAGCTGGCTGGGGATGAGCCAGGCCGGGCCCTCGCCTCCCCGTCCTCTGTCTCTCAAAGGGAGGGATGATGGGAGTATTAGCATGACCCCCCCATCAGGCCCCTGCACGCCCACAATCCAAGATGCTCAGATTTCTGGATTTCCGAGGTGCCTGGGTCCCCCCTCCCCCCCGCAGTGTGTTGGCTGTGGGTGGGGGGAAGGAAACAGACAAGTATGCCCTTGGCTGAGGACAAGAATCTGCATGACGTCTTCTTTGACCTTGAGAATGCCTTCCACCCACCCTGCCCCTCAGGAGACGGGGAGCTGGAATTTGCCCCTTTGGGCAAATGGGCATGGGCGGCTCTCACAGTTGTCCAGCATGACTGAGCCAGATTCCTAGTCTGAGGCGTGAGAGACAGGGTGGGGGTGGGACAGGGGATGCCTGTGCCCACCTCCCGGGGGATCGGCCTCTTAACATCCTTGTCACCTCAGTTCGCGCAGATGACAGGAGTCTCGCTCTCAGCTGCCCTCACCTGGCCTGACAGCCTTTCTCTCCTGCTCTGACTTAAGATTCCTGGCGCCTTTCTCATGCCAAGTGGAGAGTCACCTCATCCCTCTGGGCCGGGCATGTGACGTGAGAGACAGAGCAGATAGTCCACCTGCTCCGGCTTTTAGGGAGAGTTGCCTCTGGTTTGTTTCACAATCTGGCCTCTTTCAAATTCCCTTCCCTTAATCCTCTCAGATCAAACAAATACACCTGTTGTTTATTCTTTTTATACATTTAATACATGTTCGCTGCAGAAAAAAAGCAGAAAGGCTATAATAAGAACCCTCACCATGAACATGTTGGTGTATACTATTTTTTCTCTCTCCCCTCAGACACTGATGATTCCTCAGTGACAAGACAGGCAGGGTTCCCACTCTTTAGGTGCTTCCGTGTCCGTGGGAAAAATGATACAGAATCTTTGTACCATCGGCTGACAAACAAGACATAACTCTCGGTCCGCTCCCTCTCTCCTCTGTCTCTATCTCTGGCCTTGGATTTCCTCCCCCAGAATCCTTCCTTTTCTTTTGCATGTATTTGCTGTGGCAGAAACAGGCTTCGTCTGCAACTGGAAGGTGCTGGGCACACGGCTGGGGTGGGCTTTGTGCCAGGCAGGCGAGAAGACAGCCCCCCCCCCTCTTGCCAGAGGCAGGATTCCTTTGGATCCTTGTCTGGAGCGCTGAAGTCAGCCTGCACCCCACACCCTGGACCAGACCAGCCGCACCGCAGTATATGGAATGTGGAAGGAAGGGCCCCTGGCCAGTCACGGGGGTCTGCCCGCATGGCTCCTACCTAGCCGGGGTGGGGGAGCCAGGCCCCAGTTTGCTCCCACAGTGCAGGGGACCACCCATTGCCCTTTCTTGCATCTCAAGTGGGGCGAAGGAGAAGGAGGGGGTAGTGAGGTGGTGAGGGAGGAAGGGAAAGTGAGAGAGGAGGGGAGGGAGGGGAGGAGAACCAGCCTTGTTTCCATAGCAACCACACATGTGAGCCAGCTGCTGTTGCCATGGAAACAAGGGGAGCCTGCTCAAAGGCTGTGCTGTCTCAGGGGAGACACAATTTTTGACAAAAAATACCCTTTGATAAAAATAAAGAAAAAATAATGAAAGCCACCCTCTCTGGGATTGGGGGCACTGCTGAGTGAGATGACAAAGAGAAGGAGGGGGCTGGGCTGTGGGGGAGGATGCTGCGCGGCCAGGCGCTTCTGCCTGCTGAGAAGTGCCGAGTCAGTGTTTTAGAGCCAAGGGGGCCTCCAGAATCACCCCCACTTGATGGATGAGGGAGGGAGGCTTTCGGAGGGAGGTGGGCAGCTCACTCAAGTTCCCAGCGCAGGAGGGAGAGGCTCAGGGACCCCCAGGGGCTCTTGGGAGAAGGGAAGGGACTACGGCGGGGTGGGGGGGGGTGGCTGAGCAAAGCCTGTGGGTTCTTCACCAGCCAGTGCACGGAGACTGGTAAGGAAGAGAGAGGCCAGGGCCAGGTGCAAGCCCCTTTAGCTGGAGGTGTGTTTGCCGTGGGCACCTCGGCCTCTTCTTCTCCCTCTACCCCACCCCTCTGCTAAGCTCGGCTTCTCAGGGTTTTGGCTGCCTCTCAGGGGACCAAGCTCAGACGAGTCCCCATCAGCAGGGCTGAAGAGAAATTGCCAGCCAGAGACCACGAGGGAGCTTCCCAGTGTAAAGACATAAAGACGGAAGAGGGGGGAAATGAGGGGAAACGCCCAGAAAGCTGTGCTGTCTTCTGTCTTCTCCAGGGAAAGCCCTGGCCACCTGACATCAGTGCAGTGCTGGGACCACAAGTCACCTTCCCAGGGCACTTGGTTCTAGATGAGGTATTTGGCCAGAAGGAGGTGCTTTTTCTTGGGGTCCAATTCAGGGGAGATCAATCAAGACACAGTTAATACAGAAAGGTGAGGGCTTAACAAATCAGGGTTTTAATAAACACAGAGTTCTGAACTTCAAGGTTCCGTGCAGTAGAGCTGGGCCCCTGGCCAGATAGGGGGGCAATGGTGGGCTTTGAGTTGCCTCCCATCTCGCCAGAAAAATCTCCGTTTTTCTCTCTTTGATGCTTCTTCTTTCACAAAGCATTTTCCCCAATGTGATCTCACTTGCTCCCCTCTGACTAAGCTGAGATGCAGCTGCGTCGGTCCTCCTTGTAAAGACGAGGACACAGTCTCAGAGAGGCTGAGCCCCTCTCCCAAGGTAACACAGCTCACCGCAGCCGAACAAGAAAGATTTCAAACCCTGGACCCGGAACAGAATGCCAACCCCCTTTCAAAGGAATGGAAGATGAGATACAACCAAAGGCATGTTTCTGCTCAGGCCCTGCCCTGGCCTCTCCTTGAAGAGCCCAGAGGTGGGACAGGATGCTGCCCCAGGGCCCATGGCCAAGGGCACACTGGGGGGAAGTGACCTCGCTGCCTGTTTGTCCTGGAGCTCCATCTCCTCTTTCCTCGGCAGCTTTGCTGAAGCCTCAGCCGGGGGGCCTGGAGGACAGGGCGGATGGCAGGAGGGTGGGACTCTGCCCTCACCTTGTGGGAGCTGAGCCTCGCGCCTCCTGTCAGCTGCCCTTCACCGCTCCCCACTTCAGCCTCCAAGGCAGAGACCACGTGGGTGAGTTGCCATGGAAACTGCGGAGTTCTTTTTGAGAGCAGTACTGGGTGTAATCTGAGATGGCTGGGGGAAGGGTGCTGGGGCCGGGATACATAGGTGGGGCAACTCCACCTGTTTGGCTACCGTCCCCCTAGCTCACCTCTTTCCACCAGAAACCATCTATTTCAAGGCCTCGCTGCCCTTCTTTCCCAAAAGAGACCCTCCTCCTGTCGTCGTCATGCCCTCTATCCCACGCCTGTTGGTGATTACGGGCTACTGCCCCCCGCAGGCCCTGTCCGGATTCCCCAGAGAAGGAGCGATTATCCCTGTTATACAACAGAGAGTGGCAAAAAACCAAGAGAGATGATTTTTACCATCCGGGGGTCAGGATGTTACCGCAGGGATTATCTGGATTATAGGGTGTGTGGGGGGGAAGGAGGGGGAACCTCGGGGACATGGTGCTCCAGAGATGGGAAACTGGACCCCACCCCTCTTCTCCCCACCGTGATTCAACAGCAAGAGTTCAGGCAGGCTGACCTAGGAAACAGGAAAGCTCCAAGTCTGACCGGGGGTTGAGAGCTGGGTTTGCATTGGGCTCGGTCAGAATTTCCCCGTAGCCACAGCCAGACCCTTGCTGTCCCCCTGCTCTTGCCTGATTTAGGCTCTGTGTTTGGTCTTGTGTGCTGTCACTCTTGCTATGTCCCCCACCTCCGCCCCCACCCCAACTGAGAGAAGAGGAGATGAGAATTTTGCTTGTCCACTTTGCTGTGTGACCTGGGGTAAATTGCCTAGCTTTGCTGAGCCTCAACTGCTTCTTCCGTGAAACAGGGATAAGAAAATAACTGCCTCATAGGGTCGTTGGGGATTGAAAGAGACGATACATTCAAAGTGCTTAGCGTAGCGCCTGGTATCAACAAAAACAGAAATATGATTACTATTATTATCTACCCTTCCACACCCAGAACGAGCTCCATCTCCTCCAGGAAGCCTTCCTTTCTCTAAGGAGGGAGGAACTAGGGATTAGGAGCAGCCACCATGCCAGGCACTTCCTGTGCACTTTTTCATTGCGTTCTTGCAACAGCCCTGGCAGGGAGGTGCTCTTCTTATTATCCCCACTCCACAGAAGTGGACTCTGAAGTGCAGTGAGTGTCTTGCTCAAGTTCATTGGCTAATAAGAAACGGAGTCAAGATTCAAGTTCACCCTGTCCGGTTTCAAAGCCTTGCACTTTGTTTTTTACCACAATGTGCACCTCATCTGTGGAACAATCCTCCCCCAGCCACTTTCCTTCTAATTGAAAGCAGTTTATTATTGCTTCTGATTTCTTTCTTGCCTTTCTCACCTGGCCTACCTGCACCAGGGCAGAGAGTAAGGAGGTAAGCGGAACCAGGGAGGGTCAGGACTCTGACAGTCCCTGCTGCATTGGGAGCTTAGGCAGGAAGGAGCTGGAAGCAGGTGGCCTGGCATAGGAGATCTCCAGATAGGGAGCCAGCGCCAGTGCTGGTAGGGGTTGTCTAGACTCAGAAACAAACTCTCCCCAACTCATTCTGATTTTCTGCTCAGCTCTGACCTTGGTCTCTGGTCCCCAGTCTTCCAGACCAGGGCTGGTGAGGGCTTGCTCTGTAGATGACCTTGACCTGGCTTTGTCAGTCTGGGGACTTTAAGTGTCTCCTTCAGGTGAAGAGGAGACAGAGAGGTTGGGGGAGGTGGAAGAGAAGGGGCGGAGGAAGGAGAGACGGGAGGGAGGGAATGGAGGGGGGAGGGAAGGACACTAGGGAGGGGAGGGGAGGGAGGTGGGAGGGGAGACTGCCAAGTGTGATTCTGAGCTCTGAGGGAGAAGAAAGGATGAGAAAGCAAGAAATACGCTTCAAGGGCAGGATGAAAGGGGGAGGGAACTGAGGTCGGTGGGAGAATGAGAGAAAGGAGGAGACCAAGAAAGTGAATGAGGGAGAGCGAGCAGGGGAGAGGAAATGGCAGGGTGGGAGAGGCTGAGGGAGAGAGAACGAGGAACAAAGACAGGGCTGAGCAGCTGCCTCGTCCTCCCTCCTGCCAAGCGAAGGCCTTAGAGGGCCGCAAAGACTGAATGAGCCGGGAGCCAGCCATGACTCAGTCTCCGTGGCTCCTGCCCGCCAAATCTTGCCTGGCTCAGCAGTTTCCACGGGGAAGGGGGCACGTCCTCCACCACACACCCCCTTCTCTGGTACAGCATCTTCTCTGAGGCCCCATGAAACCCCCACCTCCCAGGTCTTGTTGGCTGGTGCCTGCCCTCAGAGTTCTCCCAGGTGCGCTGTCCTGGACAACCTTTCTAGAAACTTCCAAAGAGGTGGAAACCAGCCACTGTGCTGGGAGGCTGGGGTAGGGTGGGAGCGGGTGTATATATAGCCCAAGGAAATCCCCTTTCTTTCACTGCTGAAGCCTGGTACCTTTCTAAGGAGGCAGGGCCCAGGAATGGCTCCACCTTAATAAAAGTGTATTGAGAGCTTAGCAGGAACTAAGCAGGTTGTACTTTATCCCACTCAATCCTCACAGCACCCTTGAGAGGTCTGTACTATTATCTGTTTCCATTTTCCAGAAGGGCAATGAGAGCTAAGGAGGCCCAGCTCATGTAGCTAACAAGAGGAGGAGGAGGAGTCTTGGCATCTAACTGGTGGGGACAGAGGTCATGGCCCTGCTGGGGCCTGGAGAGGACTGGTAGGGGATTGGTAGCTCTGAGGGCCCACGGAGAAGCTAATGTCTGTGATGGTTTGGGCAGGTCTCAGAAGTGTTTGTGCCTCAGTTTCCCCATCCAACATTACTGTTGGCTGTAGGAATGTGCGGGATGAGAAGCTGACCAGAGGAGCCAGGACGCAGAGCCAGTGAGGCACTCCTTGAGGGTGATATCCATCTGTAGGGATGAAGACCTAGGTGCCTGGAAAGAACTGTGTAAATAGTGTTCCTCTCTTACCAGCCTCACGGGCATCTCCAGGGAAGGCCAGATGGGTGCTCATAAGGCCCTGCTTTCATGGGGCTCCCATGAACCTCTTTCTAAAATGCTTTCACATTTGGGTAAACACACACACACACACCCCATTCCTATCTTCACAGCCACCTTCCATGGCACATAAGGTTCACTGGCTTTATTTTATCTGGCTGGAGGAAGCTAAGGTGACACAGTTGGCAGCAGGGACAGAGGACATCATCTGGATGCATGGGCGGTAACATGGAGCTTCTGCCCTCAAGGTACCTTGTGGCTCTCAGGGAAGTAGCAGGCACTCGGCACCCACTCCGTACCCAGGCCTCAGTCCACCCCCACCCCCACAATACCCAGGGGGCGTCCTGCAGATGCTGTGGATGCCGATCCCTCCCTTGGCACCACCTGGCAGCCTCTTCATGCCCTCGCCAGCCTGAGTGAGGAGCTGTGCCTGCTTCTTGCCTGCCCCAGGGCCCTGGTGGATTCTCCCATGCCCTTCAGTCAGGCGCCACGTTAGACAAGGACTTCCCCCCCCCCTCTCAAGCCCCCCCCCCCCCCCCCTCCCCCCCCCCCCCCCCACGGTCGTCCCTTTCCCCAGGGACCAGGGGATGCAGCAGCTTTGGTAGCCTGTGGTTGCCATGGCGGCCCTCACTTGGGTTTGGGTGGCAGCAGTAGGAGGGGGATGTCAGGGAGGGTGTGTGTGTGCATGCGTGTTTCCATTTTCCGCCCCAGGTGAGGGGGGCTCAAGGAGTGGGATCCCATCGTTCTAGGGTGGGGTCAACTCCCCCCAGCTCAGTCCCAGAGGCAGGAAAGATTGTAAGACAGACAGAAGGACACTGGACTGAAGCAAGATGCCCCAGAAGGAAAACTGGAGGGGGAGGGTGGAGATGGGCTTCAGCACAGTTGTCAAAGGAAGCAGGCCCGGATGTGGGGTGGGAGCTGCAGGAAGGAGGGAGCCAGGCGGCAGAGCCAGCCCAGTGAAGGCTCCAGAGCCACCGAGGGGGGACCCGGGAAGGGGTGGGCCCCTTATTTCTGCCATCCCCCCTCCCCAGGTCTCCCGCTGCGCTTCCCCAGCGGAGAGAAGGCCCCTCTGCTCCTCCAACATGATCTGTAATTTCCGGCAGACATTTGAGGTCCCTGACATCTGCATAATGTGGGCCAGTCTCTTAGCAACGGGGAACAGCTGTCTGGCATTTCCAAGATTAAACTGTAACTATACACGGTCCTTGCCAGGGGGAGGGGGAGGGGAAGGGGGTAAACACTGCCTCCTGGCATTTTCAAACTCATTTAGCTTTTATTCATTTCCTGCCTCCAGTAAAGAGGCCAGGGATTCGGGCTGGGCCAGGCTGTTACTGCCCCTGCCTCGCGGCTGCTGAGATGGCAGATTGCTCTTCACCCAGATCTGTTGGCTCGCAGGAAGGGAGAGGGAGAGCGGACAGTGCTGGCCCTTCTTGTTTTTTATTGTATTTATTTTTTTTCTAGGTGCGGTGGACCTGGCGCGCACCTCACAAGTGCGGCTCAGGAAGAAGGGCTGTGTGGTCTGAGGTTCAAGCCCCCAGGCAGCTCTAGCCTGGTGTGATTCCATCTAGCTCCATTGCTAATAGCTGTGTGACCTTGGGCCAGACCCCTTCACCTGTCTCACCTCCATGTCCCCATCTGTAAGAGGGGATAATTCTATCGCCCCAAGGGGTGCTGTGAAGATAAAGTAAGCACTCAGGTAATAGAACCAGGATTAATAATCCTCTGTTCCTCCGATCCCCCTCGGGCCCGGTCGTGTGTGTCAGCAACCTGGGGCTCTGCCAGTGGGACAAAGGCAGGCACAGTCCAATGCTCTGCGAGCCACCCCCTTGAACTTGGGTTCCCTGGAGACCCAGGCGATGGCACTTTTGCCCCAGGGGAGTTCAGTAGCGCTCAGCAGTCCCCAGCAGGGCCCTCTCTGCTGTCTGGCCTAGACCTTGGCCCGCTCAGGCCCAGGCAGCCCTGCGTCCCATCCCATGCTCCTGCCATTTGGCTGGAGCTCCGGAACTCGTGAATGCGGTGTTTTGGTTTTGCAGCAAGAAAGGGGGGGGGGGGGAGAGCGGGTGTGGGGAGGGCCAGGGCGACAGGATGGGAGAGGGAGAGCGAGGAGGAGGGAAAAACCCTCTGGCCGCCGAGCTGGCCAGTTCCAGGAATGCGTGCTCGGACACAGTGCCAAAGCAGTGACCCAGGCGAGGCAGCCAGGCCAGGCTCGAGGGCAAGAGCCCGCCTCCTCCCGCAGCAGCCTCTTTGCTGACTCACCGCTGCTCCAGCTGGCAGAAGCCCTTCCCGGGCACGGCTGTTGCTAGGATTCCTGGGAGATGACTGATTGCTGCTCCTTGAGCTTGGTGAAAACATGTTTGTAGACGGCACACAAACACACACATAGACTCCCGTGGGCTTGCACGCCTAGCCTGGCTACCTGCACATGCGTGCGTGCGTGCGCCCAAACGCGTGCACGCACACCCGGCACGGCAGCATGCTTCCCGCTCCCAGGGCCAGTGCCCGCACACGCGGGTGTGGACCGGCGCTGACCCCGAGGGGGGCGGAGCCGCGCCGGGTCTGCGCAGGCCGAGGACGTCAGGGTGCGGGGAAGCTGCCAGTGTCTGGGCCTGCTTGAATCCGAAGGCACTTTCAGGTTGCCTTGAAACATTCTTGGCCTCCGTCCCTCCTCCCCTCCCTTGGTTTCTCGGTTTCCTTCATTCTGCTGTAATGATCTAATCTTCCCTTCTCCCTCTGCCTGCCAGGTTTTTGATGTCTGGTGTTCCAGGCACTCAGCTGGAAGCTGGAATCCTCTAGAGCTGGATTCCTGGCGTGGACCTGCTGCCCTGAGGGGGCTTCTAGGGAGCCTCAGTGCCTCTGTTCCCCTGGCGAGAGGGGGCTGCCGTGAGGACTCCTGGATGGAAGTGCTGGGCCCTTCTCCGGGCTCTGTGCTGGTGGGATTCAGGAAATGTCTGTCGCCCCTGCATCCGGGGCCCAGAGCCTTGGCTGGGGTGGGCCCCAGTGCTCAGTGTTCAGCATGCAGCCCCGGACGCCTGGCCTTTGGTGACCAGCACGATGTGTGACCTTGTGCACACTGGGCCCTGGCTGCCTTGGTTTCCCCACCCACTGGGCTGCAGTTGGACTCCTTGCTGAGTCTGCCAGGGTTTTACTGCGACACGGCTTGGCAAGAGCTTGGGCACCGGGTGAGGTTGTTTGTCACGGGTTCTTGAGGAGGTGGAGGGGCAGGTGGCCCCATGCCAGTGCGGAGCCCACACTCCTCTCGCCAGCTCTGCTGGGCTCAGGCTCAAGTGTGGCTGCTTTAAACGCACCCACCCCAGGGGCCGGTCCCATGAGCGCTCTCTGCTGTGATTCAGTGGCGGTTGCTAAGGAAGGCCCAGTACCCGGCCCCTGGGGAGACGCTGCGGCCAGCCTGGCTTCAGCAGACTCGGCAAGGCTTGTACCAGCTCCGAGGAAAATACCCGTCCGTGCTCAGGGTCCTCAGTCCTAAAATGAAGACAAGGCCGGCTCCATGGTTCCTGCTGGTTTTGACACACAGTGGTATGGGGTGGGGGTGGAGATTTAGAGAGTAGAGCAAATGACAAAAATAAAAATGAACTGCACAAAGAGACAACTCTTTGTGTGGATGTCAACAGCCTCATGTAAGATCCTAACTGCAGGAACTCTCTAGAATGCCTGTTTTGTATACTGCCACAAGAGCCCTGCAAAGAGTCAACAATCCCAAGGCATGAGAACATGCAGCAGCTTCGTGTTCTGCACGCACCAGCCTCCCTGCTTGGGACGCATCGGTCTGCTGCCCAGCACTCCAGCTCCATCCATGCCCCCGACCCCAGCCACAGGACAAAGCCGCACGGACGGCTGTTCCCCTGTCCTCATTTTCACCGGCAGGTGGCTAGACCTTCTGCATGAGTTGCCTGCTGGTCAGGTTTGGGGATTACAAGGTAAATCAGTAAAAAAAGGAAGCCCAGGGCGATGGTCTCTGGGTCCCAGCACTGCGTCTGAGTGGAAGCAGGCTTGCCGGAATCCTGCTGGCCAGCTTGCGAGCGGAGAATCGGCCGGGCGAGGCATCTCGATGCAGCTTTTCCTCCATGCCAGGCACCCCCCTCAATTTGTTACATTTATCCATCCACCTCATCTTCACAACAGCCCCATGGGGGCGGCAGGGTCATCATCCCCGTTTCCGAGCTGGGGAAGCTGAGGGGGCGGTGCTGTTCAGAGGTATCTAGGAAGTCGCAGGGCCAGGATTCCAGCCACAGCAATTTGTCTCCAGAGCCCAGCCCTTAGCCACCTCCCTTCATTGTCTCCACGGATTGTTATGCTCCAGGCTGGCCCAGGTGACACCACAAGTCACCACCTTCCCCACTATTACCACAGTCAGAAGACTTGTGTCCCTGCCGAGGGCTCGACTGTGACGAGCGCCCGTGGGAACAGGGTGTTTCCTGGGGTCTCCCTGATATCACCTGGCTCCGTGAAGTTTCCAGCAGGTGATTCATTTGTATTTGTGCATTGATGAATAAAGGAAAGACACCGGATGATTTGTGCTAAGGAACTTCGGCGTGAGATGCACCCACCATCTCCCTGATACCGTCAGGGAGACAAGCCATCACCCAGACCAAACCCACAACATCCTGTGTGAGCCCACTCCTCCCTCGGCGGTCCCACTCCCTTCTGCCAACGCCCGTGAAAGCTATACTCGCACCCCCGGCTTTTCTTGTGTCCCTGTCCGTGCTCTCCTCTCCTTTTCCATCCCCTACATGGAGCTGTGCACCTCCTCACTGAACTACTGCATTTTCTCTGCCCCTTGACCCCTTTTGATTTTCCTCTCTGGGGAAGAGCCTGACGGAGCCGTCCGAGGGGCCGTTGGCGAGAGAAGGGCTCGGCGGCGGAGCTGGGGAGGCTGGGCTCTCAGCGCCACCTCATTTGGCCTCTCTCCCCTGGGGCCCAGCTAGCGCCAGATGGGCCAGAACCGTACCTGGACCTCTGGGTGCTGTAGGGTGAGCCCTCCTCCGTCCTCAGTTGGGGTGGGCCTGAGGAGAGTCCTTCCACTGCCAAGCCCAGGGTCTCCTGTGCGTGGAGCCACAGGCTTCAGGCCTAGAACAGGTGCGTTCCCTCCCTGGGCCTGAGGAGGATGGGAAGGAAGCCGGTGTTCAGTGCCTGCTGGTTTCTGGGCTCAGGTTAGGCTGGGAATGACCAGTGTGAATCTCCTAGTCCTGCCTGACCTTGAACCAACTTTGCTGGTGAGGGGCTGGGTCTGTGCCGTCTGGAGCTGATGAGATGCCTCCTGGGTCAGCGAGCATGGTGGGTCTACTCAGCCCACTGACGGTGTCTGTGGATGGGGCTAGGGCTTGCCCAGGGCAGGGCCCCAGGAAGGCTGAGCGGAGCTCCTGCAGAGGGGCATGGTAAGGGGGTGGGGCCCCTCTGGTCCCACCCTGTGGCATGCTGGGATGAAAAAGCAAGGCTCAGCAGACAGGCCAGGAATTGTTCTTCCACCTTATTTCCTGCCATGGATGGAGACCTTCGCTGTCCCTAAGCTTGTAGACCATGGCATTGGCCTTCACAGGGGTGCTTCTGCTGGCCTTGAGGCTGGGGGGAGAGAGCCACTGCTAGGGGGAGAGGCCTCCTTCCTTTGCTTCCCAGTCCTCAGGGTCTGTATGGGAAAAGCCTCAGCCCTTATCCTGCTGGCTACACAGCGACACCTGGTGGGCCTTGGGTGTGGTCACAAGAAGATGCCAGAAGCCCCTTGCAGGCCAAAGCCTTGGTTCCAGCATCCCACGGGGCATGTGAGCCAGGCGACCAAGCTGCTGGGCTGCTGTCCCAGTCCAGTCCCCTAGGGGGCTAAACCCCATGACTATCCCCAGCCCAAAGTCCTGGGTACTGGGGACCACTGGAGACAAGGAGATGGACCTCGGAAGGATTCAATGCCCCGTTACACAAGGACTTTGGGGGGCCCGGCTAGGTCGTGAGACCACGATGCTTGGTCACTAGGGTTGGATGAGGTTTGGCTGGATGAGAAGGGTCGAGGGCCTGGGATGGGCCCTCAACTCCAGTGCTCTGGGATGATTGGGTATAGAGCAGATTTTGCTATTCTCCTCAGGGCTGAGTCAGGATCCGTGCCAGGCTCTGACCTGGGCTTACACACCCTACCCGGACACACTGGGTGAACCGATTCTGCACAATTCCCCCGACGGCACCACCCACACGGGGACCCGAACCTCTGTGTTTTGAGAACCAGAGAATGAACAGGAAGGGTTTTGAGCAGCCTTGTCTCCCACTTCTCATTTCTCACAACATGACTTAGGCAAGGTCACCCAGCTGAACGGCAAACAGCCTTGGAGGGCACACAGGGACAGTCACTTCCAGGGACTGTGTGAAGGGGGGGACCCGAGTTCATTCCACGGCGTCTAGATGCTGAGCTGAAAGGCCATGGGTGTCCTTGCTGCAGATTCTCACAGGTGATGGTGTGCAGTATTTTCCTTATCCCTTTCCTCAGTTTCTCAGCGTGGAGGGCTGCTGGATTTGGACTGTGGGGCTGGGATTCAGTTTTACGGTATTACTGTGGGACCTTGGTTCCCTAACTTCTCTGTGCCTCAGTTTCCTCATCTGTATAATGGCTACAACACCGCCTACTTCACAGGGTGGCTATGAGGATTCGGTGAGCTAAGGCATGGCAAGGGCTTTGAACAGTACCTGGCACAGGGTGACAGCTGGGAACTGCTGGCTGAGAATGATTTCCCTGCCCCTACAGGAAGGAGCACATGCGGCCTTCCTGGGGGGTGGAGGGGAGTGCGTCGTGGTGAGCTCAGGCTATCCTAACAAAACCCCATGGACAGGGTGACTTAAACAACAGGTCATTTATGTTCTCACGGTTCTGGAGGGTGCAAGTCCAAGATCGGGGCGCCAACATGGTCAGGGTCTAGTGAGGGCCCTCTTCCTGGTATGCCCACAGCTGCCCTCCAGCTGTGTGCTCACGTGTCCTCCATGTTCTTGGAGAGAGAGAGCTCTCTCTTTCCCTCTTCTTATAAGGACATCAGGCCTATTGGTCAGGACTCTGCCCTTATGACCTCACTTAACCTTCGTCACCTCCTAAAGACTCTCTATAGATACAGTCGCTTTGGGGGTTAGGGTGTCAGAGTATGACTTTGGGGAGGACACAATTCAGTCTATAGCAGAGTGCAACACGGCTCTAAGAACCCAGATGCTGCAGGTGTACCAAGCAGTGACATGAAGACCCAGGCCCTTCTTGGCCCTGTGGCTGGGGCTGGTTCCCCCCGTCAGCAGCTTGAGGCGGTAGAAAGGATAATTCCAACCTGCCGGGCATCACCCTGGCCTGGTGGGCTATTCTAAGCCCCAGGCTCCTGTAATCCCAGGGCCAGGGAACACAGACCTCCCATGATGGGGTCGAGGATGAATGTAGAACCCATGCTGACGTATACCACACCCCTGCGGACCCCTGCTCCCCATCTCTCCGGCCTTGCTGGAGGCCGTGTATTATAGATTCCACAGGCCTGTTTCCTGGGGTGCTATGTCCTGGGGCCAAGGACATCCTTTTTCAAGGCTGCTGTCTAATTTGAGCTTGAAAACTGTGCCTGGTGGTGTTGGCCATGGATTAGGTTAGGAGAGCTCCCCTCCAAGGCTGAGGCTAAGAGACTGTCAAAGCTCATGTCAGGTGAGATATGCCAGGGGGTTTGGGGTTTGCTGCCCCAGGCTGGAGGTATAAACTGGCAGATTCTACCCCTCCATGTGCTCAATACCTCCTCTCATAGTCCTACCACTGAAAGGTTATACTAGTTAGAACTCTCTCAGTTGTAAGTTACAGAATTCCAAATCAGACTAGCAAAAAGGGAAATGATTAACATAGCTGGGCATCACCTTCAGGCATAGTTTGATCCAGGGGTTCAAACAATGTCATCAGGGATTTCTCTCTCTCTCTCTCTCTCTCTCTCGGCTCTCAGCTTTGTCTCACTCTGTACTGGCTTTATTCTGCACATGGGCTTTCTTCCTGTGTCAGGAAGGTGACAGCCAGTAGACTTCGATTCACATTTTTCCAGCTTAATAAGTCTCTAGAAACATCACTTCTGTCTTTCATATTCCAGGAAAATCTCTTAACTGACTTGCTTGGGAGCATGTCCGTTAATGAACCATCAATATAGGGTCCTCTGACCGGGTGGCCTGGGTTGCTTTCTGACCCCTACATTCCTGGAAGTCGGGGGAGGGCATCATGATTGACAGCCACATCAGCACCACCTGGAGGAAGGGGGAGTTGAATATGCAAAGCCATGGCTGTTATTCTCCAGGGACTTGCCCAGAGGGCTTTCATCTTCAAATCAGAATGTCAGTGCGGGAGTGTTAAAACTTATCAAGTCCACCCTGGTTCACCTTACAAAGGAGAGAGCTGGGGCCAAGGTAAATGCCTTGCTCAAAGTCATCCTGTGTTCTGCAGAGGCATGACATCATTCCTGGCTCCATCTCTAATTATTCCAGTCAAGAGCCAAGTGCAGTGGCCAAAGGGGTTGTCTGAGAATCCCCTCTTCCCCTAGAGGCTTAGTGGGGAGCCAGGGGGTGAGGAGGGTAGGGCCAGGGGCTCCTTACGGATCAGCCCAAGGCATTTGTCTCCCTGACTCCTCAGCCTTCTCAGGATTATAGGTCAGGAGCCCCTCCACCCCAAGGAGACTGCCTCTGGCTGTCAGGATCCGAGAAGGTGGGGCTGGGAAGCTGGCTAAGAATGGGGGGAGATTACAAAACAGAGAGGTGGGTCTCTGCATGTGGGAGTGAGTCATCTGAGGGTCTGAAAGACAGGCTAACCTAGGGGGTGGAGGCGGCTTGGAAAAGCCTGGTGAATTCTGATCAACATGGGACCCTCAAGTAGAGACATTTTCAGGTGCCCCACCTTAATCAGGGGTCCTCACCCAGGGCAGGACGTGAAGGCAGCTTCTTCCTGGGCACGTGGCCACCCAAACCCGCTTGCAAATGTCCTCCATATGACCCCCCACCTACTGCTGTACCCCCGTCATCCACATCCGTCCCCAGAGAACACTGCCCAGAGAACGCTTTTCTCTAGCTCTCCTACCCGCATCTCTGGCCTGGCTCAGGTTTCGTCTTCTCTAGGATCCTACCTTGCTCGCTTGAACCCAGATCCAGCCCATCAGAGGAATCGAGCTGAGGTTGAAAAGCCCTGCAGGCTAGAGCGCTGGGCCCAGTTGCTGCCCACTTGGCTCCAGTCCCCTCAGGCCCAGCCTCCGCCCCAAGGAAAGCCAGTCGGCTCTGGTTCAAATCCCAGCTCCCCTGCTCACTGGCTGTGCAAACCTGGGCAAGTAACTCAAGCTCCGGGCCTTTGTTTCTCATCTGTAAAATGGGGCTAATGATAGTACCTACCTCAGAGTGTCCTGAAGATTAGATGATTGTATGCACACATGGGGGTGCACACATGTGCGTGCACACACACACACACACACAGTTTAGAATGCCTGGCTCAGAGAAAGCACTCACTGTATGCCAGCGATTATTATTCTAATCAGTGGTCCTTAGGGTTGGATCTCTGGGGGGAGTTTGGAAATGTGTGTGTGCCGCTGGTGGGGGTGGAGCGGTGGGGAGAGGTCTTCTACTAGAGTCCTGCATGCGCATTTACATATTGAAATACACGTTGTTTTATTATGAACTATTTTTTTTCTTTACAATACAACTGCATTCGGCATTAGATTGATTAAAAATATTATGCCTGTAGACTGCTTAACAAATTTACTTTAGGATTGTTAAATTATTACACAACATATTATTTATTTATGTATTTAGATTTTTTTTTTTAAGTAATCCCCACACCCAACGTGGGGCTTGAACTTACAACCTCGAGATCAAGAGTGGCACGCTGACCCGACTGAGCCAGCCAGGTGCCCCCGTTACACAATGTTTTAAAATAACTTTTAAAAGGAGCATTGTTGAGGCTCACGGGGCTGAGAGGCACAGTTCTAGATAACTGAATCATACTGTCACTCTTGTTATTTTTGAGTGAGGGCACCCCGCCCCCCACCAAGAAGACTTGGCATAAATGCCTACATTTAAGCAATTCTTACCAGCTCTCCCTGTTCCCTCCAGGCACGCCAGGATAGACCGGGCCCAACTCTGCCCTCTCTCACCCTCCACAGCCCCCCAGCACAGCAAGTACAGGCCCAGAAAGGTAGATCTTAGAGCTGGGGTACCCAAAGCTGGGGCAGGCACCCAGGCTGGCCCGCCAGTTGCCCGATCTAGAAAGAGTCTGATGTTTTCCAAGGAAGGACCACACCCGCACCACACCCTCTGGCAGGCTCAGCCCTGGGATCCTGCATCTCAGTCTTGACTAGAGCCCCTCCCCCACCCCCCACAGAAACACAGCCTGGGATCTTTCTACCAGGTTTGTCCTTGTTACAAACCGATCACTGTAAGAAAAAATGGACAAAGTTACAGAACAGAAATCATACCTACTCCTCGTACCCGAAGAAAGCCCTTGCTAATATTTTGATTTTTTTCTCAGAAATCATACTTTTGCATTTTATTTGTTTTTCTTAACACATGTTGTGTTGTAACCTTTTTTTCCCCCACCCGTCTATATATCTTGAACATCTTCCCAGGTCATTAAATATTCTACTACCAGGAGATGTCAATGACTGCCCAGTATTCTAGAAATAAACCATTATTTATTTAACTAGTTTATTGATTGTTGGACATTTTGTACCTCATTTTTGACCTTGTTTGAATCCAAGCTCTGCTATTTAATATCTGTGTGATATCAGGAAAGTCACCTCCTCTTTCTGAACCTCGGTTTGCTCACATGTCCACTGAGTTGTCAAATGCCCAAGTGTCCTTGGGTATTCCTTCGAAGATCCCCAAGTTGATGTGTGATGAAGCGCTTGGCACAGTGCTTGGGACACAACCCTCAAAGTGTTTTCTGGAAGTGAAATCTTCATCCCTTTCTCTGCTGCACCTTCTTCTGCTTGTTCAGGAGCTCCAGGTTTATCCTGGCCACCCTGAAAGATGGCCCCAGGGTCTTTTCATGACTACCATTCTCAGGGTAAGAGCCTGTCTCCCTGCTCTTGGCTGTAGAAACAAGAGCTCATCATGGACTCCAGACAGGAAACTACACCCGATGGGTATTGGACTACCAACCAGGCCAACATCTTCCGTGCCTGAGTTTGGATTTCCGAGGAGATCTCTTAGGGCAGGGACTTTGGAAGATCCCCCCGTGATGTAAGCTCCCTGGGCTAGCAGGAATGACTCACTACCCACCTCTTCCAAGGTGAGTGCAGAGGTCTGCTCAGTCCCTGGGCCCACGCCAGGCTGTGTGCTCCCACCTTGCTGTCCAGAGCTGTGACACCCCTGGATGGCAGCCATGGTCCAGGAGCCTCACTCACCTGCCACTAGGGCCATTCTAACCCTGTGTGAGGGTCTGAGCGTCCCTGCTCTGGACCAGCTTGGGGACCTGTATTTCTCCAGCCAGGCCCTTGGGAGCAAGGCCCTTGGCAGGGAGGCAAGTTTGGCCTCGGGGAGGAAGCAGGACTGCAGATGACCCTGGAAGGACTGAGAAGATCTTGTCAGAAAAGGTGGGAACTTCCAACCCCCAACAAACCCCAAACCAAGGTGGAATTACTGCAGAAATCTTTAAAATTGAGCCTAACTCAACCAACACTTAGGGAGGGAAAAAAATCCTGCGTGCTTCATCCTCCCTGGGGGAACGCTGTCCCCCCTTGGGGGCACATCCCGCCCCCCTTTCTTGCTGAGACAAGGCCTTCTTAAATGGGATGGGCAGCACCCCTCCGCCACTTCTTGGGGAGCTTCCGTCAGGGAAGGTCTGGCCCAGGGGCTCGGTGTGACTGGGGTTACCGCTCGCTGCTACAAACAAGGCACCCAAGGGCCAGACTGTTGTCGAGCTCTGCCCCTTAACCAACCGGCCGAGGCTGCTGTGCTTTTTCATTCTTGTGATAATTGTAGCTGTTTCTCCCTCTCTTCTAGCACCGTGGTTCTCCACCTGGGGTCATCTGGTCCCCAGTAGAGACACGCAGCAATGCCGGAGACATTTTTTGGCTGATATCAATGGAGGGGTTCCCACTGGCCTCCAGTGGGTGGAGGGATGCCAGAAATGTCCTGCAAGGCACCGACAGCTCCCCGTGACAGAGACTTCACCGGCCCGGAATGCCATGAGTGCCGAGGTAGAGAAACCCTGCTGTAGCTTATCAGTTCCTGTCATGATCATTGTCATTCCTCTAGCCACGTCTCATGTGGGATTTCCAGTCCACTGTGGGCTGAGGAACTGGTTAATCAAGCTTGCTAGGACTGATTCCCAAATGAGAATAAAGAGGTGTGGTGTCCAACCCCGTGGACGACTCACGAGTCAGGTGCATGAACGTTGTGACCCTGACTTGAGCTGGACTGGGCCTTTGGAACGGGACATAGGACTCAGTTGCTCTAGCACAGGCAGGGAGGTGCCAGGGACAGGGGTCCCGGGCCTCCCAAAGGGGTGTCCGTACACACAGGACAGACAAGGAAATTCAGCAGGGCTCTCTCTGAAGGGTGGCTTCCTCCCACCTGGTTGGACCCTGGCCCGCTTCTCTGCTGTGGCTTCTGCTCCCCAGTGTTCCAATCCACGGCCATCCCCCATGCTTCGCTCTGCTCTACCGTTTGGCTCTTCCAGGTCCCCGCCCTGTGACCAGGCAGAGAGAACAATAGGCCCTCTTTGTTCCTTCTGCGTTTTCCTGTGTCCTGCATAGGCAAGAGGGTCACACTTGTGACCTCTGGGTAAGTGATGCTTTACCATATTTGGTTTGGGAATGTACCATATGCATGATGTGCCAGGACTCTGTTCTTGGCTCAGGCTTGCTCATTCCAGATTTTTTAGGACTTCTTTGGTTGCGAGTAATGGAAATGCGCTCTGGCTGGGCTAAGCTAAACAGGAAATCTATTGGAAAGACCCCAGAGGTATCTCAAGAATTCCAGGGCAGGCCTGCCACTGGGCCTCGGGGACGTACTCAATCCAGGGACAGGGTACTGCGGGGACCCAGAGAGTCCTTCCTCCCTTCTCTGCCCTCTGCTTCCTGTCCCTCTCTCCCCATCTACAGCCCTGCTTTCTGGGATCTACAGAACTTGGGATAGAAAATATCCAATAAAAACAACAGTAGCTGAGTCTATGCGTCCTCCATTCAGGAGCAACCAGCCTGGGCTGGAGCCTCTTGGTCTTGATTCCTGGTCCCTGGGGAAGGACTTCGATTGTAGGTATGCAAATAATACACTAGATATGCATGGTGACATATACATCGATGGCCAAGGCAGGACACTGAAAGACAGCTTGTCGGAGGCGCAGGGCAAGAGCTCCTGTTTGGGGTCTGGGCCACGTTGAAATGAAAGCAGAGACACTTAGTAGCTCATGTCTGGGATGGGGAGGGCCTGGCTTCGTTCTACTCAATCCAACATACTGTTAAGAGCAATAGCCTAGCTCCAATCCCCAAGGAGCAACCCCTCTGCTGAGGGAGTCAGACAGACGCACAGACTGGGAACTACAATACGGAGCTGGGATGACCAGAACAGAGGTATAGACGCAGTGCCCTGTGTGTGGCCAGGACAAGGGGACAGCTAACTCCGCCAAGTCAGGTTAGCTCAGGAAAAGCAATGTTTCAGCTGAGCCTTGAAGGATGGAGTGAAGAAGGACATGCCTGAGCTGGTGGAAACCCCCGGAAGGCCTGGGTGACTACAAGACAACATCCTTGGGAAGATTTCCTCTCCCTTCCCCACTGTCCCCTCCCTTTCCAGCCCCCGTGTGAGGGGCCTATTGCTGCCGTCACAAATAGCCACCAGCTTAGTGGCTTAACACAACACACATTTATTCTCTTACGGTTTGGAGGCCAGAAGTCTGAAATGAGTCTTATGAGGTTAAAATCAAGGGCGGGGGTGGGGGGTGGGATCCATTTGGTGAGGGGAGTTTCCTTGCCTTTCCAGCTTCTAGAGGTCACCTGCATTCCTTGGCTCATGGTCCCTTCTTCCAACTTTGAATCACATGACTCCCACCTCTGCCTCCATGATCCCACCTCTTTCTTCTGCTTTTGACCTTCTTGTCTCCCTCTTATAAGGACCCTTGCAATTACATAGGGCCCACCTGGATCACCCAGGATTTCTATTCTCAAGACCCTTAATCTCACCAGCAGAATCCCTTTTGCCATGGCAGGGGACATTCCCCGGTTCTGAGGATTAGGATGTAGATATTTGGGGATGTGTGTGTGGGGGGTACCAATTGGCCTACTACAGCCTCCTTCACCTCCTTTCTTCTCCCTGCTGGAGGCAGAGGCGCTGATCTGATTGGAGAGCATGACACTCCTGGGTTGGGCCCTCGCTCCCAGCATTCCAGTTTCTCCAGCTGTGATTGGAGAATCCGTTAGAGTTGTGCAGGGTCTAGATTTCAAGGGGGAAGTTGGAGGCCCTGCATCTCCGTGTTCATACAGTTAACCCTGTGGGCAGATCCACGCTTACTTAGGTCCTTCTGGTTCCTTCTTGATGGTGCAAGAGCCCAGGGAAGAAGTGAATGTCAAGCTCTTCATGCCTGCCACAGCAGTGGGGGCTAGGTGGTGTGAGAAGGAAGCACAGCTTTGTGTTTTGTGTTCCATCGTGGAGCTACCTTTTATTTATCTTATTATTTATTTTAAAGATTTTATTTTTAGGTAACCTCTACACCCAAGGTGGGGCTCAAACTCACAACCCCAAGATTAAGAATCACATGCTCTTCCGACTGAACCAGCCAGCTGCCCCTATTTATTTTTTTTAAGTAACTTCTGCACCCAGCATAGGTCTCAAACTCACGACCTAGAGATCAAGAGTTGCATGCTCTATCGACTGAGCCAGTCAGGCCTCTGCTGGGGCTACCTTTCAAAAGAGACATTAGAGGGGCACCTGGCTGGCTCAGCTGGTAGAGCATGTGACTCTTGATCCCCAGGTCGTGAGTTCGAGCCCCACATTGTATGTAGAGATTACTTTAAAAAATGAAAAAAAGGGACGCCTGGGTGGCTTAGTCGGTTAAGCGTCTGCCTTCAGCTCAGGTCATGATCCCAGGGTCCTGGGATCGAGTCCCGCGTCGGGCTCCCTGCTCCGCGGGGAGCCTGCTTCTCCCTCTGCCTCTGCCTCTCTCTCTCTATCTCTCATGAATAAATAAATAAAATCTTAAAAAATGAAAAAAATAAAAGAGACATTAGAGCAAATCTTAGAAGCATGTCCAGGAGGAAAGGATTAGAAACATGTCACGTGATGAGCAATCACAGGAAGTAAGAGAGTAATTAACATTTGTTGAGTGTCTAAATGTTAAGGTACTTTGCATGGAGGTGCTTTACTCACTTCTGAAACCCTTGAGAAAAGCCCATTTATCCTCTTTAAACAAATGAGCAAACAGGAGCTCAAACAGCTTAAAACTATCTCCTGAAGTCATCCAGGTAAGGAAGTGGTGGGGCCGGACTTGGAGTTGGGGGCCTGTCTGACCACCCTGCCCAAAGTCAAGGTCTTGGCCTCTCCATGCAAGAATTCTGTCCCGGAAGAAGCTGTTAAAGCAACTGCTAGCTGCCTACCACGTGCTCATTCACCCCTTTTTCTGTACCAATAGTATCATCGTTTTATTTGAGGCAGCAATGTGTCCAGATTTAAGCAAATAAACAAACATCCTTGGGAAGGATGGCCAAGGCAGGACACTGAAAGACACGGAGCGCCTCCGACAAGCTCTGCTCTTTTGCAACTCGTGGAGGCCACGTGACACAGTTCTGACCTGTGTGACGTACACAGCAGCCTGCTGGCTATTTCTGGGAAAGCTTTGTTTCCTTGTTGCTTTCCTCTCTTCCTTCCTGCTTGGACTGTAGACTGGAATCCGGAGGTGCAGGAGCCACTTTGCAACCTTGAGGCACCAGTTAGGTGCCTTGATAAAAGTCACCTATTAGGATGGCGGAGCAGAAAGATAGAAAGGAGCAGGGACACTGAGGTTGCGATGCCAGCGCTGGGCTGCCCACCCATCCCTCCTGTAATGTCCAGAAATCTCTCCCTCTGCATTTGGTTAAGCCACTGTAGTCTGGTTTCTGTTTCATGCAGCTGAACTCAATCCCTATTCGTAAAAAGGGACATGACAGCTCTCCTTGAACACCTGAAGTACTGTCTTTGGACGTGGGTTTGGACTTTTCCTATGTTGCTCGTGACTGGGGAAGGTTTAGGGAAACAGAAACTGGCTCAGTCAGATGGAGGAAGAACCTTCTAGCTCTGCTCTTGTTTCTTGGCTCAATGGAAAAGATGACAGTGAGTCAGGGGCAGTCCTCACCCATGGGAGAGTTTGAGTTGAAACTGGATGGCCCTAAGTGGGGTGAGACGAAGAAACAATGTTTGGATCAGATAACAGGCAAAGGAGATGATGTCTACATATCTGAGCATGTGAGAGGTTCGGCTCTGTCAACACATGACCCTCCTAATTATGAGTTTGCAAGGTTGTGCAGTGGGCCTTTTTCCACATCACATGTAAGGGAATAAAACAATTCCCAGAGCTGGGGCAGTCCTGGAAGGAGAGTCACAATGGTTGGGGGACCATGGCTGGATTAGGTAATCTGGTTATTCTGATTTTGTGTTTTCCCTCGGGGTCCCCCTCTTCTGGCATGTTGTCTCCCAAGAGGTGTATCTCCTCAGTGATAAGTGGCATAAAATCCCCCAAAGGATTATTTTTTTTTAAGATTTATTTATTTATTTGAGAGAGCGAGAATGAGAGAGAGAGAGAGAGAGTACATGAGAGGGGGAAGGGTCAGAGGGAGAAGCAGACTCCCCGCCGAGCAGGGAGCCCGATGCGGGACTCGATCCCGGGACTCCAGGATCATGACCTGAGCCGAAGGCAGTCGCTTAACCAACTGAGCCACCCAGGCGCCCCCCCCCAAAGGATTATTGACTCAATTAAATAAAAGTCTTAGGGGTGGTCGTTTTCAGGCATGGCTGGATCCAGGTGCACAGATGACATCATCAGGAACCTCTTTCCTTCCCTCAGTTCAGCTTTTCCCTGAGCAGGCTTCATTTTCAGGCAGTTTCTCACCTGGCAGCAGCCAGATGGCAAGCAGCAATGAGAGACTTGCATCACAGCAACCCTCCCAGTGAAATAGCACTTCCTCTCCAATAATTTAGCAGAAATGCTAAAGAGGCCTATCATTGGCTCATGTCCCCTCCTGACCAATCATGCCAATCAAAGACACAGTGCTGTCATTGGTTAGATCAGAGTCATGTGCTTCCTGGGGGAGTTTGGTGAGATGTCAGCCCTCCCTGGACTGAAGGGAGGGAGGGATGGAGTCCCACCGGGAAGAAGAATAGGATGCTGGATGGGCTAAAGCAACAGATGTTTCTCTGCTGGAGGGATGCTGTTCCCCCTTTCACACTCTGGCTGAAGGCTAGGCCCTGACCTCAGTGTCCATTTGCATGGTCAAAACTGTCAGAGTCTTTCTAAGACTGTTCTAAGGGAGAAAGGGGGGACCAGTCAAAGACTCTTCAGGAAGCATAAACCCAGTCTGGCTCACCAAGTAGGAGTTTATAACTTTAATATTCAATTCAGCTGCGGCTTGGATACGGCTCACAGGAACCTTCACTGGCTTGGTTTGCTCTTAGTTCTCTACCTGCCCCTGGAAGGCACTGATAGAATTTCCCCAAATAAAGAAGCTAGACTTTTCGACACGTGGATTTGTTGTGACTCAACCAAGAAGATGTCTAACTTTGCTGTCCACTTCAATCTCGCTGATAGGGTTCCGGAGACCACCACCTCTCTGGTCCCTTCACGGAAGAGGAAAGGGTTGTCTATGTACGTTGCCTTGACTCCCTCACCAGCTAGCCATTCTGTTTGTATTTATTTATTTTTATTGTTTTAATCAAAGTCATAGGTGTGTCTTAAAAATCAAATACACTAGGAGGCTTATAATGAAACCTCCCAGCTCAACTTCTCCTCCCCAGAGGCAACTACATTTAACTGTATTTTAAAAATTTTAAAAACTAATCTCTATGCCCAATGTGGGTTTTGAACTCATGACCCCGAGATCAAGAGTCGCATGCTCTATCAATTGAGCCAGCCAGGCGCCCCTACACTTAACTTTTTTAGTAATTTCTTATGCTATTTACCTCCAGATTTTTAAATATATACATATATATTTAAATATTATCAATTAGCTTTCTGTAGTGGAATCTTAGGATTTAGTTCTCTGACCATATACCCTATGCCTCAGCCCAATGCACCTGTCCTCCTACGACATTTTTGCTTAAACCATTTTTTAGTGTTTACATTATTATGTGCGTGTGGAACTTGTTCACAGCTGAATCCTATAGTGCACTGTGATTACATTTTCTTTCTCTTGCAACCTGGAGTTACTAATTTGCCTGTTTCTTCTCCTCCTCCTCCTCCTTTTTCTTCCTTCTTCTTCTTTGTCTGCTTGGCTAGTTGTTTTTTTTTTTTTTTTGCCTCTCTTCTGGAGCCCTGTCCTGCTTCAAATTGAACTAGGTGACCTCACTGTCATCCTAGAATGTTCCTTCCCTCCATTATCCTGGGGATCCTTTGTTCCTTTCCCTTTCTTTTTTCTTTTTTTCCTTTCCCTTTCTTTTTGGTGGCACAAATCCTTCCTTTCTTCCTGAAAAAGTGTGCATTAGAGGTAAACATTCTGAGGTCTTGTTTGTCTAAAACATTTGCATTCTCACCACAGACTGATTGATAGTTTGACTGGATATCGAATTGCAGGCTGGACCTAATTTTTTCTCAGAACTTTGAGAGTATTGTTCTGTTGTCTCCTAGCTTCCAGCTTCCAGTGTCACTGTTGAGAGGTGTGAGGCCATTTTAATTCTTGGTTTTTCTCTCCAGGGCCTAGCACGATGCCTGGGACATGGTAACGCTCAGCAAATGTTTGTTGAATGAACGAGTAAACCCAGGCTTGTCACATTCAGGATGGTTGGTGGAGCTGTAAAGCTTCACATACTGACTTAGAGCCGGTTGCTCTCCTATCATCATTATCCACCCGTGGTTTCTGTGTTTTGTGAGGGGTACGGCTCTCACCTTAACCCTATCCTGGAAGGTAGTTCCAAAAGATTCTCACCACTGGGCTCCAGGAAGCTTTCAGCCTGGTTAGTGCTGGTTCAATTCATCAAGCTGCTATAGAAATCTACTACATCCAAATGCTCCTGGAGACCATTGGTTGCCTACCACTCTCTTCCTATTTGCGGGCGGAGGCAGTTCAGGCCACCCCTGCGTGTGGAGGGTCCTGTGTCTAAGGATGCTCCTGCCAACTGGCTCCTGACCCATTCTAGTTCCCTGCCCCCATGAGCCATCCCTGTAATAACTCTCCAAGATGAGTCTCCTCTCCATTTCCACTCTCCCTGTCTTGGTTCAGGCCATGACATCTCTCTTCTGGAATACTCCTATAGTTTCCTAACCTGTAGCCTAAGCAGTTTTGAAACATGTCCACAAATCTTTGACACTCCTCTTTCCAAAAGGCTAATTCCTCTCCCCTTGAGTGTAGGCTGGACTTACTGACTCACTTCTAACAAATGGAATTTGGCAGAAGTGGCTTTATGTGATTAAGTCATAAAAGCACTTTTGGGGCGGGCGCCTGGGTGGCTCAGTCGTTAGGCGTCTGCCTTCGGCTCAGGTCATGATCCCAGGGTCTTGGGATCGAGCACCGCATCGGGCTCCCTGCTCGGCGGGAAGCCTGCTTCTCCCTCTCCCACTCCCCCTGCTTGTGTTCCCTCTCTTGCTGTGTCTCTCTGTGTCAAATAAATAAATAAAATCTTAAAAAAAAAAAAAAAGCACTTTGGCCTCCCTTTTGTTCTGTCTTGGATGGCTGGTTGTGATGTTAACTGCCATGTTGTGAGTAGCCCTAAGGAGAGGCCCACGTGGTGAGGATCTGAAGACGTCTGCTAACAGCATGTGACAGAGCCATCTTGAAGAAGACCTTCCAGCCTCAGTCAAGGCTTCCCAGAGCTTACAACTGCAGGAGAGACCCTAATCCAGAACCACCTGAGTAGGCTGCTCCCAGATTCCCCGACCTCAGAAACTGTCAGGTAATAAATGTTCATTGTTTTGAGCTGCTAAGCTTTAGAGTAATATGTTATGCAACAGTAAACAACGAATACTCCATTTTGCAAATTACCCTCCAAACCACTGCCAAAGTCATCTTTCTAAAATGAAAATCTGATCAAATAATTAAAAATAAATTTTAATTGAAGTATAGGTGATATATAATATTAAATTAGCACAGGCATATAACATAGTGATTCAACATATATACACTACAAAATGCTCATCACAATAAGTATATTACAATATTATTGACTGTACACCCTATGCTGTACTTTTCATCCCCGTGACTTATTTTAAAATTGGAAGTACCTCTTTATCTCCATCACCCATTTTGCCCACGGTCAAGTAGTTTTCTTTCTTTTTTTTTTTTTTAAGATTTTTATTTATTTATTTGTTAGAGAGGGAGAGAGAGTGAGCACAAGCAGGGGGAGCGGCAGGCAGAGGCAGAGGGAGAAACAGACTCCCCGATGAGCATCGGGAAGCCTCCTTCTCCCTCTGCCTCACCCCCCACCCACCCCTGCTTGTGCTCTCTCTCTCTCACTCACTCTCTCTCTCAAATAAATAAAATCTTTAAGATAAATAAATAAATAATAATAATAAGATTAATTAATTAATTAATTAATTTAAAAAAATTAATTTAAAATTAATTTAAAAAATTTAAAAAATTAATTTAAAAAAAAAATTAATTAATTTAAAAAAGCCGTGACTACCCACAACTTTCAAGGTAAAGTCCTGACTCCCTGCCTAGCATTCAGGGCCCTCTGTCTCGCACGTGGTCTTCTGCCTAGCTCCAGGGCTGTGTTCCGGCGACATGTCTCACGCTCCTTCATGTGGGACTACTGGTGCTTCCTTAACCAGGCCGTGCAGTCTTTGGACCCTCGTCCCTGTGGTTCTCTCTGCCTGGATTGACCCACCTGTTCCTCTATTCTCTACCTAACGAACCAGCTAACTAACTAGCCCACCAACAGACTGACTAACAAGAATGGCTTGGGTGCTGGTAGATCGTGAGCCCTACCCATCCTTGGGGTCTGTGGCAGATGAATTCTACTTGGCACCAGTGATCCTCACCTCCTGGGATTTGAACAAAGAGAATGGAGCCAAAGGGGGAGGGTAGCGAGGGTACGTAGAAATGGATTCCTGCTTGGAAGCCCTTTGTGACTCGTCCCTGAGATAACCAAGAGATACTGGTTGGTTTGGGCGGGCTGACACATTGCTCTGTAATTGCTCTCAAGTCAGCTCATGTCTGTGCATCTTATTTCCATAATATAAGCTCCGTGGCGAAACCTATTTATTTTACCCCTTCTTCCTCTGCTCTGCCCATTCCACCCTCTCTTCCCAATCGGTGCCCCGTACCCAGGGTGTGCCTCCTCCGTGGATGAAGAGGGAGGGCTGGGTGGCTTGCTGACTCAGGAAGGAGACGCATCCTCTCTGTTCCCCTGCCCGTCACATGCAGCGTCGTCGTTCCTCCACTGTCTTAGGTCTGGTTGCCTAGCAGCAGTGTGAGGTGGGGATTCTTGCACAAACAGGTTTTGGGGGGAGGGCTCTCGGGTGAAATTGCAAGGGAGCCAGGGGAGCAGGAGTGGGCAGGGAAGATGCTTGGCATCTTGGTGTGTTCGGCTGAGGTGTCGCGTCAGCTGCTTCTTCGGGGAACTCTGGAGTATGAGCAGCACCACAAAATTGTCACCTCTTGAGGCAAGGAGGCTGGCCTTCTGTGTTCCAGTCTTCTTCAGTCATTGCCGAACTGGGGTCGGCACTGGGAAATAACCAGCATTTCAGGCTGGGCTGCTCCAGTAGGCCAGGGTGGGGGCAATTCTCAGAAGAAGGGGTCCACTGTGAGCATCTCACACTCTGCTGCTGGGGGTGGAGGTGCCAGCCTGGCACAAGGATCTGGGTCACTGTGCCCAGCACCTTGGATGTGGCCCTCCTGGCCTGATGCTGCCCCTCTGGGTCCACGGGCACCCAAGGTTCGGACTGCCGGAAGCCCGAGGCTGGGGGTTGGCAGCCCAGTTTGCCCAAGGAACTGTTTACAAAAGAAGGCTTTGTAGTGGGCTGAACAACGTCCCTCCCACATTCATGTCCACCTGGAACCCCAGAATGCGACCTTATTTGGAAACAGGGTCTTTGCAGATATTGTATTAAGTTAAGGATCTCCAGGTATAATCATCCTAGATTTAGGACGGGCCCTAAATCCAATAGCTAGTGTCCTCTTACGAAGAAAAGACACATAGAGACACACAGGAAAGAAGGCCATGTGACAGCAAGGGTGGAGATTGGAGTGATGTGTCTACGTGGCAAGGAATGCTAGGAGCCACCAGAAGCTGGAAGAGGCAAGGAAAGACACCCCCACCCCCAACCCCCCACCCCTAGGGCCTTCAGAAGGAGTATGGCCTTGCCAGCATCTTGATTTTGGACTGTTGGCTTCTTTTTTTTTTTTTTTTTTTTTGACAGATTTATTTATTTATTTGAGAGAGACAGAGAGAACAGAAGGAGAGGGAGAGGGAGAAGCAGACTCCCCGCTGAGCAGGGAGCCCGATGCGGGGCTCGATCCCAGGACCCTGGGATCATGACCTGAGTCGAAGGCAGATGCTTAACCGACTGAGCCACCCAGGCGCCCCAGACTGTTGGCTCCTTGAACTGTGGAAGAATACATTTCTGCTGTCCTAAGGCACGCAGTTTGCGGGGACTGGCCACGGCAGCCCTTGGAGACTACTGCAGGCCCTCAGGCTGCGCCATGGCGCACGGCACCCAGGCTGGGAGTCTCCCTGCCCCTAACGTCATGTGGGACTTGGGCAATCATTCTTCTTTGAGCCTTACTTTCCTCTCGTCACTAGAGACGAGTGGACAACCCGCCAGTCCTTCCTCTGGCAGGGCGTGAGGCTCACCTGAGACTCCCTGGGCCCCCCTCTTCCCCCGGGTCAGGGGTGTGGCCCCAGGCCTGACTCAGGTGACTCTGATCCAGCCGGCGGACACCTGCACCTGCAGCCCCATCTGAGTGTCCCTGGAAGGGCAGGTTTCTGAGGAACCTTCCAGCTCTAGGTCTATGAGGACAGATTCTGAGAAAAGCACAGGGACACAGAGTAGCTGGCTGCGAGGTCTGTTGTTGGAACAGAACAAGTTACGCGCATGTGGTGCCTTTTCCCTGGGTGTGAAAGCAATGGGGTAAATCTACACAAAAGTGTCCGCGGATGCACGGAACATCCTGGAAAGGAGCGTAGGAGCCATTGTCTCTGAAGTGGGGTCCTGGGGCTGGTGGGCTGCCCATAACCTTCCTATTGTCTACTCTGCATAGGTTTTGAATTTTTTAAAAAGATTTATTTATTTATTTTAGAGAGTGTGTGTGTGTGCTTGCGAGCAGCGGGGAGAGGCTGAAGGAGAGGGAGAGAGAGAACCTCAAGCCGGCTCCCTGCTGAGCGCAGAGCCCCACGCAGGCTGATCTCCATCTCAAGACCCTGAGATCATGACCTGAGCCGAAATCAAGAGTCGGATGTTTAACTGACTGAGCCACCCAGGTGCCCTTGTAGGTTTTCTTTCTTTCTTTCTTTCTTTCTTTCTTTCTTTCTTTCTTTCTTTCTTTCTTTCTTTCTTTCTT